>NW_027120979.1:0-291438 GCF_030686945.1 Centruroides vittatus | reverse complement strand
TTTTAATAGGTTACATCAACAGAATATACACTAAAAAGGAATTTTTCGATATTTTCTTGCGGGGGAGAGGGACAGAATTAAGGCTTACTGTGAAGAACTCGGCTTCTATTTATTTTATTTTACATGCGGTTTTTTGCGTTTTTGATTGCGTTTTAATAGGTTACATCAACAGAATATACACTAAAAAGGAATTTTTCGATATTTTCTTGCGGGGGAGAGGGACAGAATTAAGGCTTACTGTGAAGAACTCGGCTTCTATTTATTTTATTTTACATGCGGTTTTTTGCGTTTTTGATTGCGTTTTAATAGGTTACATCAACAGAATATACACTAAAAAGGAATTTTTCGATATTTTCTTGCGGGGGAGAGGGACAGAATTAAGGCTTACTGTGAAGAACTCGGCTTCTATTTATTTTATTTTACATGCGGTTTTTTGCGTTTTTGATTGCGTTTTAATAGGTTACATCAACAGAATATACACTAAAAAGGAATTTTTCGATATTTTCTTGCGGGGGAGAGGGACAGAATTAAGGCTTACTGTGAAGAACTCGGCTTCTATTTATTTTATTTTACATGCGGTTTTTTGCGTTTTTGATTGCGTTTTAATAGGTTACATCAACAGAATATACACTAAAAAGGAATTTTTCGATATTTTCTTGCGGGGGAGAGGGACAGAATTAAGGCTTACTGTGAAGAACTCGGCTTCTATTTATTTTATTTTACATGCGGTTTTTTGCGTTTTTGATTGCGTTTTAATAGGGTACGTCAAGAGAATGTACACTAAGAAGGGATTTTTTGAAATTCCCCCCACGGGGAAAATGTTATACATTTATAATAGATACATTTTGATCCACAACAACGTGTGGCCGGGTCACCTAGTATATATATAAACGAATGTATGTCTGTTGTCAGTCTGTCTGTGTGTTTGTACTTCATTCATTACCACACCATTTATCTAATTGCCATGAAACTTCGGGAAGTTGTTTAATGCACTCCTACGAAGGTTTGTGGCATATGTGAAGACCACCATTTTCCCTTTTAAAAATATATTTATATATGGATTAAGGCTTTTATGTCCAACAGATAACGCTAAGTTCCGACGATCTAAGTTTGCTTTTCTGTGAGAATGCACTAAAGCAGATCATTTTCTATCTATCTATATAAATAAAATATAACGTTTGTTTGTTCCTACCAATTCCTTTGAAATTTTGACACAACGTTTCATTCGAATACGCACGTGTTTTTATATAATATACATGTTGAAATTCCCCCTACTGGGGAGAGACGGACGGGATTAAGGCTTACCGTGAAGTACTCGGCTTTTATTATACTATTTTAGATGCGTTTTTCATTGCGTTTTAATAGGGTACGTCAAGAGAATGTACACTAAGAAGAGATTTTTTGAAATTCCTCCACGGGGAGTGTTATACATTTGTAATAGATACATTTTGAGCCACAACAACGCGTGGCCGTGTCACCTAGTTATTAATAAAACGATTCTGTTATTTTCTCTCATAATACGATTTCATTACATTCCGCGATTTACAATGGCAGTATCAAAAAAGGAAGTTTGCCTGTAAAACTGATTTTTGCGTTAATGCGTTTATTGTTTTTTGAATATTTTGCTTGCGAAAATAATTTGCATATTGTTTTTCTAAAAATATCGTGGAAATGACGTAGGTTGATACAGAAACTATATATCGCACATGTACTGTATATGAGCTTTAAAAAATAAATAAATAAAATAAATTTTATCAAACGATGAGATCAGCCGAATAATTGTATCGTGTACAATATTTTATATTCGTAAGAAAAATACTGTAGGTTCGTTTTTCCACAGTTAAACTTCGCTGCTAATTGCCGTTCTGATAATCTATTTTCACTTTCTCTTATAATTTTAACACGATCTTCTAACGACAGCACTTTGCATTTCTTTTGTTTTCGGACAATTTCGAACAAACTGAAATGAATTTCCTTTGTTGCTAGGCTAATTCATTAATACCTGCACCTAATTTCAAGGGTGGGAGAAGTGCCCGAGTGAGTTTGAACAAGAGTTTAAACTAATTCCTTACTTATATTAGGAAAGGGAAAATGTTGTAGAGATGGGTCGAACATCAATTTAGAAAGCAAACAATCCATTCTAATGGATTGTTTGCTTTCTTATCTTTAATGGCATTTAGTCATTTTGATCGTTCATTAATTGTGACTATCTTATTCAGCTTAATAGTGCTTTTAAAATTTCAGACATTTTTCAGTTTAATAAATCGAAATTATAAAATTTTATTCGTGAGCATGTAAGCCCCATTTAATGTGTTACACAATATACACGTATGATGTGTAACAAACTAAAAGAAAGAATAGCAAGAAATTCATCGTGGAAACTGAAGAATAAAGTCAGCAAATTTTCTACATCGTACAATTTTTTCTACGGTAACTGTTTTGAAATATAAAGATAAACGTTTTTAAATCAATTGTATTATTATATTTATCTGAAAAGAATATAATGCAAACTTCATCAAGTATTAAGGCTACAATTGTAAGTTTCGAACACGAAATATGTCTGCAATGTTTTCTCTCATCGTACACCTCAATGTGCACGATTTACGGATGGAATTTGTTCAATCCCTGTTCATGTGTCATACGAAACCACAATTATTTGCACAAACTTCTGAACGGATTTTACTTATCTTTGATCGAATGTATGTACTGGATGCATTTCTTTCTTACTTTTTGCATGGTAATTCCCTTTCTGTCAAATAAAACTCCTTGTATATCCTGGTATTTGGTTTTCCACAACGACATCTTTGTCAAAGTGGGCGTCTGCATTCTTGCCTTAGTGTTTGCCGTAATATTCAGCATCGTCAGAAGAGTGAAATTAAATACAAAAATAAAAGTAAGGAAATCGAATTACTTTCTCCGAAATCAATTGTTTTCTATTATTAAATATGCACGATTTTCCTTAGTGATTTTGATAGTAGTTATCACGCTATGGCTTCAGTTCTTAAATGTTTTTTACCTTTATCACGATTTAAAGAAAAGAGAATTATTCAAATTCGAAGCAGTTTTCTGTAGCGTTGAAATAGGAATATATATGACTATGATTAGTGGAGGTTTACAGTACTTGGTTTTCTTTTTATTTCTACTTCTTGTTACTTTAATGAAAGCATTCCAGAAAGTATCGGAAGATTTGTACCTCTTGAACAAGAACAATTCCAACTTGGAACTGGAATTGGAAGAAATTATGGCACAACACCATGAAATTTGGAGTTACACCAATCAACTGAACGGACCGTTCAATTACGTGTTAACGATTTTGTATGCTGCTCTATTAACAGCAACGTGTCTACTTTATTCTTTTGCTATTTTCTCCAAAATGGAATTCGCATTGAAAGTCTTTATTTTTATGACTTGTGCTCTAATAACTTCCTTATGTATTGTATATGGATTCCTGATGTCTGTTTTTACGTCAAACGTAAGACATTTTACTGAAAACCAAAATTTTATTTACAGATTTGATCAAATATATTTCTTTGATTTTTCCTTTTTAGATGCAGACATCGTTTCAAGATATAAGAAGATTTGCTGATTACAATCTGAGTTTAGAACAGAAATTAAAAGTATAGCATTTTTATATTTCTTATTCTTATAAATAAATAATAATTTTTGTGAAATTTAGATTAATATTGATTGTAATGAAAATTACCGTGCAGATGCTGAATTTTATGAAGAGATTTGGTAAAGTATCTTTATGTTATCTGCTAATGATTACTTCAACGTTACCAAGAAATTTCCGATTAAAGTAAATTCATTTAAATAATGTAATGTTATTTATTCAAATCGTATATTGATATGTTTAATTTTTAAAATTTTTCAGATGGCAAGTTCTCTGTATTCCGTATTTTCTGGTCTTTTAAATCTCAGAAAAGCTTTAAGTGATATAAAATGAAATTTTCACGTAATTTGAACTATCAGCAACGTTTCGAGTTTTATTTTAGACCTTCATTTATAATTAACATTGTAATATTAATTGTATTAACTCCATAATAGTTAAAAGAAAAAATAAATGTATATGACCGATGTGAAAGGGTGGATAAGAGATACTTTAATGTAAAACATGATGGTTTCGATTTCATGGTGTATTAGACTTAAAGAAAAAGTCAAGAATATACCAAAATGGAAATATCATCATGAACTGAATATCACAGTACAGTGTATATGATGTATAGAATTGACTTTAAGTATAGTTACTGTGTCTAGTAATTTAACATCAATTATTACGAGTGTCACTTTCCTGGCTGTGATATAAAACAGAAAAAATATGGCGATCGGTCAAAAAATGATTTCGAAGAGTTTTACATTTTTGGATTTGGGACACCTTGAAACGTGGAACAATGCAAAAAAATTCCGGGTTTTTTTCCTGTATGTATGGATATTTCTGTGTGTGTGGGACACGATTTTGTTCACACATTTTGAAGCTTAATAACTCCTGTGCTTTTTGTCGAAAATTTCTGAAATTTTTCACGGATGTTTCGTTATTAGGGGGATTGAAGTAGCAGTGGTTTCACACATACTAATCACAAAATTGTCTAGTAAATGCTTTTTCAGATCACAAATAATGTATTAATACTCACCTTTCACAAAACTTGAATTAATTATATAAGAACTGCAATTGGTTGCTTTTTGATATAAATTAAATTTTAAGATATGTTAGAATTTGTTTTAATGCTAGGATCGGTGATGGAAGCATAGTTTTATTATTACCTACGACAGCGACAGAAATTACAATGTCTCTCCTCGTTTGTACAAGTCACTCGATAGCTGTATTGCTGCGGTAAATAATTTTTCTTTCGATATTCCTGATAATTTTCCTATTGTTTTGCGTTATTTTAAAGTTAATGGAAAATTTGGTTTTGTAATTGTTGATGACAATGGAAGAATTAAATAGTTAATAATAAATTATATTATTTGTTCGAGGAATGTTCGGACGTCATGAACGAAGTTTACGTTGAAAAGAATAAAAAGAATATATTAATATTTAGAGAGATAAATGGTGGATCAAAGCATTATAAATTTACTAAAGTTCATAAAATCGATTGATATGTATTTCAAGCATCCGAGTAACTGTATAATCAATCCACTGTCACAATGTGGAAAGACTACACTAGTAAGAAAAATTATTCGTTGTAAAATTTATGACAAATCATTTTAAAAAAATTTATGGTGTTATTCTGTGTATTTACCGTTTTATCGCGACAAAAAAGACATTACATTCATATATGGCCTACCTGAATCTGTGCAAGGATGAGATTTAGTAATAATTAATGATTTGATGCATGAACTCAGTTCAAAAACTGCATTCCTGTTTACGACAGAGTCTCACCATTATAATGTAAGCGTGATCCTGATAATGCAAAATCAGTTTCCGAAAAATAGAATTATGAGAGATAAAACTTTAAATAGGCATTATTTGATTTTGTTTAAAAATAATCGCGACGAAAGTCAAGTAAGTTGTTTGGGGTGGCAAGCTTTTGCTGGTAAATGTAATTTTTTTATTGAATGCGTATAAAAAAGCGACAGAAAAAGATTTCGGTTATTTGTTATTGGATTTTCACCCTAACACAGATGCAGTGGGCCTAGTTTTTCGAATTTAATTCATTTCCAGATACCCATTTCGATAAACTTAAAACAGCAAATTCACGTAAATTTCAGAGAGAATAAGACAATTAAATGCCCTAATAATGAACGAAAATTCTAAAACAACATGTAAAGTAAATATCGTATAATAAAATGAAAATTGCATCTACCGGTCTCAAACCGTCCACTTCGGCATCGTAAACATGGCTGCCAGATTAATAGCAGTCGCTACAGAACGTAGATGCTTGATTTAGTTAAGTCGTAAAATTCGTCACATTATTACTAATTTGAAATTGCATCATTTAATAGATTATTTTAAATTTAAAACGTATAAAATAATCTTCAGTTTGAATGAAACCGAGACGAAATGTCTGCGGAAAAAAAAAGCATAACGGGCATATCACGTTTCACGAGTTTCCTGAAAATATAACGCCATGACAATAAAAAAATTTCGTATCGTGCGTGGGGAAGATGCTTCTAAACTTCGAACGCGGCTTAGTTTGAAATTTCGCGAACAAAACTTTCTGAGAGATATAGAACATAGGGGGCTGTAAAGGAATAATTTTAGATGCACACTAAAAATAAAACGAACCATGCAATAAAAACTTAAAACAATCAGAAAATGCTCGGGTGGACAGGATGTCTTTACGCTGCCAGCGGATTTTTTCATTGAGCGCGCAGATACAACTTCAAGCAAATTTTTGTCAAAATTACAATTCGAACTACGAGGTGTAACACTATTCGTGATCGACAGATAATGGAAAACACACAAATACCTTTTCTATGTTAACTACAGTTCCATTTATTTAGAAATAATTCGACAAAACATTTTTTGTTTCACCCACAAAATCAAAAAGTTTATAAAAAATCTAAACATTACAAACCAAGAAATATACAACTTTCATTTCTTGTTTTTGTGTTCAGGAAAATATAAATACGAGTATTAAAATCATTGTTCAAATAAATGCAATGAGTTCGATTTCCATCCAATTTTGTTTTCTCGCAATTTACTTTATAAAAGTCATCATTATTTAAGATTCTTATTCTTATGACGTCTAAAAACATGACTATTCAAAACCGATTTAGAAACGAATTTTTGTGAGCAATAATTACACGAAAATGGCTTTTCTCCGGTGTGACGACGGACATGATCTATCAGAGTATGTTTTCGTGTGAAACTTTGCTTGCAATAGTAACAAGTGAATGGCTTCTCCCCTGTGTGAGTTCGGAGATGAGCAATCAGATTTCCTTTTTGTGTAAAACGTTGTTTGCAATGATCACAGGCAAAGGGTTTTTCTCCGGTATGAATGACGACGTGTTGATTTAGATTGCTGGAAAAGTTAAACTGACGACTACAGTATTGGCAAAACAAGAGTCCTTCTCCAGTGTGAATCCTCTGATGATATTTTAAATAATACTTCGAAGCGAATTCTTTATTGCAACTGTGACATTGATACTTCCCATTTCTTGACTTCTGATTGTTTAAACCTGTAAAATACGAAAAATTAAAATATTGAAACCAATTTCTAAATAGATTAAAACTCTTCAAATTATTGTCAAACCAAATATATAAATTTGAAAACACTATTTTAAAAGTATTATTAAAGTTTTGCATGCAGATAAAAACAAAACTTTTCTTTTTCTGGTTTTTTAAAATAATATTTAAACGTTAAACCTACACGAAGAATACCACCACACCAGAAACAATAACTATTTACACGTATTATCAACAGGCATTAACAATATCACGAATTAAAATAATTTATACATTTTTTTCCCGAAAACGATATAAACAGATTGTATTTTCCAAATAAGATAACAAATATATATATATATATATATAATTTTAAAAGATCTTCGTCGATTTTTCTTTTTTTCTTCACTTGCACGAAAGACGTTTTCTTTCTTGATATATTCTTGTATAATTTCTTAACACTGGCTTCAACTTAAATGTTTCGTTAACAGCAGAAGTATCCTTCAACTCTTGTGTTTTCCCGAAAAGAATTCTTCATTTAGAACACAGCAATGCTCTTGAATGATGGGAAATAATTCTGAAAGTAAGAAAGGCTCGAATTAAATGACGTCAAAACATTTCTTCTAAGTCAAATTTAAATATTTCGAAATTAAACTGGTAATTCTAGAAATTCTTCCTTGGCTATTTTTCGCCATAAAATTACAGCAGGGTGTAAAACCTAAAAATGAAACGAATGTAAATTAATTTTTTCTATCCAAGAACGGTATATTTATACGTTTTAAGTAAATTCAAAGTAGTTTTATGTGCGATTTTTTAGAAGGAGAAAATCAGGTACAAATGTATTTTACAAAGAAGGAACTTTCCTTCGGTTTTCACATTATACAGCTTTCAATGCAGAACTAAAAGTTATAAAATCTCAACCGTTAATTGAAAATTGTTTTTAAATATTCCTTCGAAACAAACCAAAAATCTACTTACTAATCGAATAATGTTCAGTAAAGAAGACACGGAAAATACTACAATACTTGTTACCACAGTCCACAAACACTAGGGACATTCCATGCACAAGCCAAGAGTCGCGCACTACGCCTATTTATCGTCATTTCCTCTTATTTCCCGTAGTGTCGAAGTACCAACCGATCCCAAGACGATGGCGCCAAAACGAACACCAAGAAAACACCCAAATGGCACGTTTCCTTTGATTTCTTCCTGAAAGACTAAGCTCATCAGAAAACAATTTTCAGTCATTCAGTATCTGCAATAAAAACAAACTTTAGCATTTCTCTATTCTAAAGCAGTACTTACTGGATCTCGATGCGACCTAACTGTCAATTTGAAAAAAGAGTGGCGCCATCTAATATTTAAAATTCAAAAATTTCCTATCTATTTGATTTTCAAAATTTTTGAGTCTAAAATTCTAAAAATAATCTTTTATTCAAATAAGGTCTTTAAAACATGAATTCTGTCGAAACTATTGTAAATAATTATTTTGAACTCTAATAATCACGAAATCGGTGGTAAAACGTGAGCTAAGTTACAAGGGAAATCCACATTTGAATCCGTACTCCATTTTTATAATTTGTTAATTATTCCATTCATTAATTATTTCATCTCTCAAACGGGAGGAACGATCTCTTTGAAATTCGGCAATAATCGAGGGAAATTTCATTCGGTTCAAGATTATTTTATATCCGGATGTGATGTAATATGATCGGTGTTTGTAATAATTCTATTATTATTGAACAGGGTGAACTGCATGCGCAAACATAACACTTTGGATTTGTCTCGTCTGGTACAGATAATCCTTCAATTAAACCGTCGAAAATAGAAATATTATCCCGATCGGACTCGTTCCGGTACGCAAGATTTTAATATTGCAGTTCGCAGTATCGTCGTCGAATATTGGGAGAAAAAGTTTATAATTTCTTTTTCCAATGCATTGACATTATAAAAGAATTATAGAAAATTATAGAACTCCGAGATCGGAAGTTGCGAAAAATGAAGACGGCAGAAATCAACGTCGAAATTATCTCGCCCTGCACAAAAATATACCCAAAATTTGTACGACGACGTCAAATTATTCGAGAATGCGACTGTCAAGGCCGAAGCGAAATGCTGGAAAGTCAAAACCAAATTAAACTGGAATAAAAGAAATGTTTACGAGGGTATCCTTAACTGAAAGTAAACTTGGCAAAGTGTGGACTGCGAAACATCCGAAGGAGGACCAACGGGTTTTAATATTGATAATTTTTAATCAGAGAGATCCGCTCGATTTAGGAATGAAAAAAAAATGAATGGAATAATTCGAAATTAATAAATTATAAAAATGGAGAACAAATTCAAATGTAATTTATCCTCAGTCATTTCGTCTTTCATATTCGCCATTCGATCGATCGTTTGTGGCTTTTAGGTCCGAAAGAATTTATTTATAACACTCCAGGATTATATTGGGAAAAACAAGTAGAAGGAGGATAACTTGTCAAGCAGAAGAAATTTCTCATAACATTTTATAAATAGAATATAAGGTAGAATTTTACTTACGGAGCTACTATGGCGTACTTTCGGTTGCCATAGTTTATGAATTGTTCCACAAAACATGGCGTCCTGCGCAGCCACTGTCTACACCGGAATTCAAATAAGACAAATACAAATTTCACTTGTCGTTAACATATTTATAATTTCTTTTCTTCGTCTTCTTCGAGAAAGAACAGAGTATGGACTACTATTTCGTAAATTCAATTTACTTCGAAGGTATTTTTCTGCTTTTTAACACTCTTTTCGACACGCTTCGTCTTTCAATGCTCAGACTCCTTGGGAATAATTTTCGGAGCCGATGAAACTGTACGCGTGAGGCGATACCGCATCCCTTAAAACTATGTAACATTAAGTACTTCACGTACAGTCACGTGGGATAAATAATTAAACGCCATAATCTTAACGGCGCGAGGTCACTTTCAGGTTCTATACCACGCTACCTGAAATGTTAAATGGTTTGAATTTAATCTGCAAACCAGAATACGTGACGTAATAGTTTAAGCCGACTGCCACATCAATCATAACTGTTCTAAGGCTCGTGTTGTCGAGATTCCTGAAGTGCCTTCAAAGGGGCGACGTAAGCAAAATTCCACATTTCGTCTAAAGAAAATGTAAGATGGTTTCTACTTCTTTTCTGAAGGTATTTTTAAATACACATTTTTCAAGAAACGTTTCTTCTTATAAGTTTTAATTATGAAATGAAAGCGGTGAAACGTGTAACTGAACGAGAATTAGCTTCTTCTTAAAACACATCAACACTCGATCTACTTGTTTCCAAACGTCGCCGATAAACTACTTAGAAGGTTGTACTTAATGTCAATTTATCGATTTATTTCAAACCTATAAATACGTATTCTTTTATATGAAAATTAAATCGAATTCGTTTCTTTCTTTCAGATTTCGAGGATGAAGCTCGAGCCGTAAAATTTCGAAGATTTTCTAAAGTTATTGGATTAATTAATTGTTTAGAAACCAATGTTTGACGTCATTCTCGTATCTTATGACATAGAGAACTTTTTATTGGCAGATCCACAGTCGACGAATAGAAACAATCGTGTAATAACTGACGAATTATTTCCTGTAAAACGCAAGACGTGTCTGAAGAATGCGTTCGATCGGCTTATGTTTAGAAAAGATTTGATAGGAACAATGGCGAGAAATGATACAGAAGACAACACATTTCGTGCAAATGAAGGAAAAGACGAAATTAAATGAAAATACTTTAAAATTATTATCAAAAAATTTTTGCAAAACATCCTTCGTATAAATTGTTCCCAGAAAAATATATTTCTATGTATAAATTATATAACTTGTGCTGGTCGGTAATAATTGTAAGCCTGAGAAAGCAGTTCGTATATGTGGTGTGATTTCTCTGGTAAAGAAACAAGAAATGGGAAATATCGATGTGGCAGTTGGCAAAAAAAAAATTTGTTTCGAAGAAAGGATTAAGATATTATCCAATGATTGACACTGGTGAATGGCTCCTGTCTTACCAATTCTGTAATCGTTAGTTCAACCACTCCAGCAATTTAAGTACACACGTCAAGATTCGTACCGGACAGAAACCCTTTATCTGAGATCATTGCGAACGGAGTTTTACACAAAAACATCCTCTGATAGGACATCTTCGTCTTCACACCGGAGAGAAGCCATTTTCGTGTAATTATCGCTTACAGAAGTTCCGTTTTAAAGCTGGGTTAAATTATTATATGAATAATCACGACAATAATAACAATTTTAAATGATATTTGCTGTAAAGGAAACTGAAAAACAAAAAAAGGGATGAAAATGATTTCTTTTCGTCTCAGGTTAAGTACTTGTATGACTTAGTGAGAGTCAATTTCTATTCATCGCAGATAACACGTTTATTCTTCCAGAAACAAAAGATATTGTAACTTGGTTTAGTGACAGAGATCCATTATTATCGCTCGTTTATCAGCAGTAAATGCAAATGAAAAGCTTACTGCTACAAGTGTGTTCTATGGTAGTGTTTACCTATCGTAAACTGTAAAACGTCTGAAACGTTAACGCTGGGCGACGTTCGAATCGATAAGAACCGAAAAAAGGTATTAATTTTCGAAAGTTGTCGTCGTTTACGTAAATTTTGAATTACGTGTGATGGAACGAAATCAATCGTGCACATTAACTTGTAATTAATAAAATACAGAATAGCAGATGGCATTCAAATTTAAATGATCCTAGTAGGGAAATTTATCCGTTACAGCAATCTAATCGTTTCGGGCTCTTTGAATCCAAAGTAATTATAACCTAGTATATACGAAGCGTTACAGCGTGAGTGACTGCCTGCGACAATGCGACATCTGCAAGTGGATGCGATCACACTTCGTTTTTACTTTAAATAATAAATGGCGGAACCCTTTTTTTTTAAACTCTTTCCGCCCTGTGGGCACTAAGAGGGCCTCTTTTAGTAGGCCCATTATGGGTTCGGCCAGGCCCACAATGGGGCGACCGGGTGGTGAGGGACGGGGTCCGACGTATCCTAACGGACCACCCCCGAAAAATTCCTGGGGATTATTCGACCCGTTCGGATTCGATCCCGGGTCCCCCAGAGTGGTAGGCTGCCACCTTTACCGCTCGGCCATCCGGCCGTTGGCGGAACCCTTGTTAGACGTTTGTGATTTATGCGATAAAAATTTTACCAAAAGAAAAAAAATTGTATACTCATAAAATAAATATTTATAAACCCCGTAATATTAATTGTGGTTTATGTGACAAAACATTCGTAAGTTATAATGATTTTCGTGACTAACTACATCCCATTAGATTAAAATATACAAAAAAGAAGCGAAATTCAAAAACTAGAAAGGTATTCTTTATCAGAATTCCTTAGTACACTTTATAAAATTATTTTTGATATTAATTGTTATTTTATAAACAATATCAATTCATTTTAATACAATTTCAGAATTCCAGAGTTAGAAGTTTGCAAAAACAAAAGAATTTAAATACATATATAGAGAAAATACTGGCTTTAGAACTTCACAAGGGAATAAGACTTACTAAATATGGCATCGATCGGAACACCAAACTTCATAAAAAATGAGAGAAGACGACAAATTAAAAGTCAGCGATCGTTCAAAATGACAACTTGCTGTCCTTCTACAATAAAAATTTATCACAGTCATGATTCTAAAGAATTTATATGTACACTACTCCACACACTCCTGAGTTTGATCTTGCACATATTCATCTCAATAAGAATGAAAAGACTCATATAGAAAGTAAATTGGCTATGAGAGTCATTTTTCATAACATGCCAGATGGTGTCAGAGATAATGTGCAGGAATCTGCTTAATTATCAGGACTTAAAAAAAATATCGGAAAACAGTTTCACATTTATCATTTTTTGAAATTGCTATAAGTGTAGAGATTTGAATAAATAACATGTCAAAAATAAAAGAAAAATACCTTGTAATACTTTACAAGCCATAGGGAAAGGATTGCAGTAGTAGTTTACTTGAAAAAGATGATTTTATGATCGTGTTTAATGACACCTTTTCAGCATCATCATTGCAGCAGTTTGGTAGTAATATAGTAATAAAGATTCCACACATAAAACTACTAACTACGATTTCTTGTTAACTACACTACTCGTTGTGGATGCACGTGGAGGAGAGTGAATGTTATCTATCTATTGTCTAACAGAGTAGACACAGCAATTCTCACCACTTTTTCAAGGTGATCTGTGAGAAAATTGGTTCTATTGAGTCGAAAGTATTTGTCAGATGATGATCCTGTATTTTATAATGCATAGATTCATGTAATGCCAGAAGCACGAAATCATTTACTTTGTATATGGCATGTAGACAGGAACCGGAGAAAACAACTCCAGAAAGTAAAAGGTACACACAAAACTAAGATAAAGTTTATAAATGTATCAGGATGCTATTAGAAGAAAAAAATGAGGAGGAATTTCAGTCCCTTTTAGACAGTATGCTTAATGACTATTAACTACTGATATCACACAAGATTTTGGAAATTATTTTTTGCCATTATGCAAACAAAGTTTATGAGTAGGAATGTTGCTACATGAAAGGTTTCGGAATAAATTGTAATATGTATATAAAATCTTTTCATAAAACTCTTAAGCATATTTATCTCCAAAGAAAGAAATGAAAAATGATAAATAGGATAATTTATGCAGTAATGAGATTCACCAGGGATAAACTATTTGACAGACTGCATAAGACAATTAAAAGTAAATCATCTTATCGCTTAAAACAGATTGAAAATAATCATATTAAAAGTAAAAATATGGATAAAGATAGTATAGTTTATGTCAACTGTGCAATGTGGCATGTTCCATCAAAAGAGGGAAGTGTAAAATACAGCGTTTTCAAAGAAACAGATGACAACTGTCCAGCAGAAAACAGAAAACTGCCATCTCAGGTGTGTAAAGTGTAAGATATGTATCCATAGTTAGAGTTGTAGCTGTTCTAATTATCATATTAACTATACCATTTCCAAACATATTCATGCTTTATTCTAATATATCAGAAGTAACTTCGCAAGTTCTGGAGCCTGATGATCCTGTTAGCCAGCAAGAGAGTGAATTATTTACATTTACTGTTGCTACATCAATCACAGCAATTCAGATACAAAAACATACAAAAGAGAGGATGCATGGAAAATGGAATCTAGTAAAATTACTAAAATGTTACAGCATCATTGTCTCTTAAACAAATTACCATGCCTTTATCTTATTCTTTATCCTATCTTGAGATAATATACAAAAGTTCGTTATTATTATATTGTGTGGATCAATGATGTGAATAGACAACGCAGTGTCGTCAATTACCTTTCTAGCAAGTACACAGTAAGATTGGCAATGGGTTGAAACTCTAATCTAGTACTTTATGGATGATGAAGTTATCAGACACGATGTAATGTATAGTGCCTTCAACCCAAAAATAAAAAATATCGATATTTAAAAAACTCCAGCAACGAGTTTTTTAACTTTTCCAGCAACATTTGATGGCACTACCTATTATAATATTTTTTTTTAAAAAGCATTTTCTATTTTTAACTTTTATAAAATGGCAAAAAAAAATAATTTTGAAGGTAAGGGTAGGTTTTATAAAAAATTGTAAATGATAATAACAAGTAAAATCGTCATTAAGTCGACTACGGCAAAATTGACGGCAGTGGTTGCTCTGTCGTCGATTAATTTGTCAGTTAACGCACGATTCGGGCCTGAAAACACTACTTGGCCTGCCACTATTTTGCCTGTTGCCAAGTTTATGTCAATGCAGTCGGCGACATGACGGGATCCAGAGATGGAACGATGTCGGCCAGGGATGACGTCTTGATTCGGGCGTGACGAACTTTAAAAAATATGTCTGCAATGAGTTAATGGCGTTTAAGATCGAAACATTTATTTATTATTATCCGCAATTATGCACTTCATAATTTTATTAAAACTGTTATCTAGTATACTCTTTTCCATCAGTTTTTGTTATTCAGTTAATTCAAACTGTTCGTAAGGCAAAATCACTTTGATGTAATGAAAAATTTGCCTCAAACAGAAGTGACATGTAATAAATTATGCCTCGCGATGTTTTCAAGTCGTATTTATTTCACTTTAATGTGTATACAACGTTTAGAAGTTGTTTGTCTGTGTGATATATCTATTCTTCAAATGCAAAGTTTTCGTTATCGTTCTTATAGAATATCTTATTGGTATTTTCATTAATTTTATAAAATATTATATTAAAAAAAATTATATAATTTTTATAATTTAATTGTCTACTAGGACATATTATACTGAAAAACTGGATCTGCAGATTAAGAAAACAAATCAGAATAAATTATTGACTGATTATTAAATTATTAATAAATTATTATAAGAAAAACAACGTCTTTGCAAATGAAAAATACGTCTTTATTTTTCACCGGCAAAGACTGTTTATTCTGATGTGTTTTCTCACTTTGCAGAACCAGTTCTACAGTACAATAAGTCCCAGTAGACAATAAAATTATAAAAACTGTAGTTAATGGCACAAAAATTCATTATATAATTAAACGTCGAATTAAAAAACACTTTAGGATACTAAAATATGTAAATAATTTAAATTTAAATACTGGATTGTCGTTAGATTCATGCTGGAATAGCTTTGTGCAGTATAAAAGAATCAATGTAAATCGAGCATTGTTAAGGCACACCAGTTGTCGAGCGGTCTTCGTCCTCGTACGTGAGTGGACTAGACCCTACCTGAACAGTGGGACTTCGGTCGTACTGACCCCGTAGTTTTCCGAGTTTTCTCCACGTCAGTAACGCCTAAATAAGGGCCATTCCACTTAACCGACCTCGCGAAAACCATTATTCTCTGCGAGCTCGTGTGGCCATTTCGTCTATGGTCGGTTACTCGGACCATGCGTCCAATTAAAAGTTCGACCGCAGTATTATCCTATATCAGCTGCATACACAATATAAAACAACGAAAGTAAATTTCGGAATAATTCTATATTTTGTCTTTAAAAAATAGTTTTAATTCATGTTATTCCAAAAGTTTCTAATGCAAAATAGGAATACTTGACAAAATAATTATGCTTGAAACATAATTGAGAATATGACAAATTAGTATCATCTTTGTATTGCCAATTCAAAATCTTGGCCACTGTTAAAAACTTTAACCTTTATTTACTATTTACGATTTAAAAAACGACGTTTACAGTAAAATTCACTTATTGTAATCACTTTCGAAACCGCCAGACAGTAACAATAATTCATCTTCGTGCAAACATTATTGTCATGTTTCTTAATACACTTATTCTAACATATTATTTACGGAGAATTCGTTTATTAAGTGAATGTTATCGTCCTAAACAAATGACACGTACTTAAACAAGTAAAAATAACCATATTACTTTTTAATCAATGAAGTTTAAATTAATTCCAGAAACCATCTTGTTTTAAGTACATAAAATCATTTGTTTTACGTACAACATGAAAATTAGACAACGAAATACAACTTTACAAAATTTCTTTCATGTTCAATAAAATCTAACACACAAGTATTACATATTTTTCGAAGAAATGCACTAAAATCAATTGTTGTTCTTCACGATTCCTTAAAAGTCATTATTCATTATTATTATGATGATCCATTTAATTATTTGCACTGTATATATCTGTACACTGAAAGTTTATCTCCATTCTTTTCCGACGTTCGGAGGCTAAAAAATTCTACAGTAATCTAATCTGCTTTTTTAAAAAAACAAATCTGAATAAAATTAGAAGATAAAAAGGTTGTAAGACAAACAGGTAATCTATGAGAGAGAAAAAAATTATTATTATTTATATTACTCCAAATGCATTTCGCCTTCAACGGCCTCTTCAGTAGGGCTTTTTTCTTTCACAAATAAACATAGATGCAAGTTATCCAACACCAGAGACATCATCATCCGTACAGTAAGTACTTCGCGTACAATCTTTATATCCAACTAAGCTATCCCAGCATTCCGCTACAATCACGCCATTATTCAAATTCATTGTGCTGGTTTGCATAATTATTGCGTAATGTTCTTTAAATTTAAGTTTAGTTACATTTTTTTCCCGATGTTTTTTTTCTCTCATAGATTACCTGTTTGTCTTACAACTTTTAATATGGTGATTATAGCCTTTGCGAAACGGACTTCGGGTGCGTTCTTTAATAAAGGTCGTTCCGCGTCGCTGCTACTACGGGTGTGCGCTGCCGTTTGTAGGCATTTAGGAACGACGGTGAAAGAAAGAAAGATGGCGGCGCCCGCACTATCGATAGTATGGTGACGGAGTAATCTATAATTCTAAAATATGAGCTTTTAAAGACAAAAGAAGAGTCCCAATTGTAAAATTTAACCATAAAATGGATTATTTCTTGAAAAAGCATTCAAAATAGCCACGAAAAAAATTAGAATGCCGGCTACCATTCGAAAAAATTCGAAAAGACACATCACCGCGTGCACTAACTCGCGCTTTCACAACCTCTAAATTTTCATTCATAAAACCACATAATAGACCCCGAAACGAAACTATCTGAGCCATGGAGGACGCCATTTTGCTTTCCACCATAAACTACTGCTACAAACGGCCGTTTTTGCCGTTCGACGGCGCGCACTCCCACCGGAATTTAGGAACGCGTTCCGCCGGAATTTTTAAACGGATGTCGCTCGCGCGGAGTTACGCGGAGGAATAAAAGAACGCACCCCTCGATGCAACCTAACTGTAAATTTGAAAAAAGTGGCGCCATCTAATATTTAAAATTCAAAAATTTTCAATTTTTTTAATTTTCAAAATTTGTGAGTCTAAAATTCTAAAAATAATCTTTTATTCAAGTAATGTTTTAAAAAATGAATTCTGTCGAAACTATTATAAATAATTATTTTTTACTCCAATAATCACGAAATCGGCGGTAAAATGTGAACTAAGTTACCAGGGAAATCCAGATTTCAATCCGTTCTCCGATTTTATAATTTATTAATTATTCCATTCATTCATTTCTATCCTTCAAACGGGAGGAACGATCTCTTTGAAGTTCGGCAATAATTTTAATGAGCGAAATTTCATTCGGTTTAAGATTATTTAATACCTGGATGTGGTGTAATGTGATTGGTGTTTGTAGAGAATTTTCTACCGCACTGAACTGAAGGCAAAAGAGTGAGCTCTCGTCTTTCCGTTTCAATTGTTGTTATCGAACATTTCTGTTTGTGAAACATCTTTTCCAATTTTCTTCTTTTTTCGAGTGTAGGGCGAAACGTTTGAGCCTGTGGAATTTTCGTCGATAGAAACAAATTTTTCTTTTCATTGCTCCGTAGACTGTTCTTTTGGCTTCGATAGTCATTAAGTTAGATCTTCAATTTATTAAATTGAAGGTGATGGTTTATAGCAGAGGTAGGCGAACGCGGCTCCGAGAGCCACATGATGCTCTTTTTGAGATACATGCGGCTCTTGCTAAAAGTGTTAATTTCTGCTTTTTATTATTAGTTTTACAATTTTATTTTTGTAATTTTGTGAAAATATGTTTATTAAAAATTTCAATATTTGTTTTATATTATATAATAAAATCGCGCGCCTTATGATAAAATATGCCACGACAGTACAGAACTGCGGCTTCCATGCACTTTGCAAAACCTACATTACGGCTCTCACTGAACTCTTGCTTGCCCACCCCTGGTTTATAGTATGGATTGAAAAAGAAAATTTCCGGGATTATATTGCGAAGAACGAGTAGGTGGAGGATAATTTGCCAATAAAAAGACGAAATTTCTCATAACATTTGATATATATATCAAATGTTATGAGAAATTTATATATACAATATAAGGCAGAATTTTACTTACGGAGCGACAATGGCGTACTTTCGTTCGCCATCTTGTTTGTGTTCTGTCTACAAACAAGATGGCTCAGCGACTAACTACACCGGCATTCAAATAACACAAATTTCACTTGCCGTTGAAATATTTCTAATTTCTTCATCTGAAGAGGGTGTACCGATATTCATACCAGCAATAAAGTTGCTATTTGATGATAGAAGTGTCATTTAATGTTACCAGTAGGTGTGATAAGTTACTGTTATCTCTACTATTGTATTTAAGATTTTAGTTTCAACAATTTTCGAGAGATGAAGCTGTTTCGTGAAGAACAACTTTAATCTGGTCAATATAGCATTGCTTTTACAGTAATACGTATTTGGTGTATTCTTACCCATGAGCTGCTCCCTTTTCTCTTATCTCATAAAATCCGGATGGTTTTCGGGATTGCAAGATGGGGCTGCCAGTAACAGATTGAGATATTCGTATGACTATAGGTTTCTACATTTGGACGACGTACTACTATTTGGACTACTTTAAAAAGAAATTTGGTAACATATACTTTTTATAAAGCCTGTCTAGCAATCTGTGAGATTCTCACTGGGCACGTGCTATTTACCTGCATTTCATTTAAATTAATATTATTAATTATTAATTAAGGAAAATAAAGTTCTGTGTATGAAGTCGTATTCAGTATGCTCAATCAGTTACGTGGCATTTGGCATATCCTACAGAAAGATGTAAATATCGGATAATTCGAAGTCGCGATTATTTCGTGTCCTGAATTTCAAACCAAAGACGACTTCCTCTATATCTTTTAGTGCTATCTTATCCCTAATCTGTATTCGTAAAAGTGAAGACAGACCCCATGCCAGATAAGACACATTATCTCTTTTTATCTCACCAAACGTTTGGCTTTTATCCATTAAAAAAAATAGTGTCAATACACGGCAGTTATTTTTTGAAGTGGATGAACACGTTTGTGTCCTCCACACAAACACACTCTCATCCACACATACGGAGAACATTCTTTTTAGCATAATACACGGTAGTGGTAAAGTGATTATGTTAAGACTTTTGACAGTCTGTCCGATTTCCACGCGCATGCGCAATTACTTGATTTTCGTTATCTTATGTTCGGTCGATCCATTCGATTCGAACTGAAAATTAGGCTTATAACTTATGCATTAAGTCGGTCAGCTAGAAATTTCCAACGTTAGGCTTTGGCTTCCCGATTAGTATATTTTATTAAATCAAATTTTATAATAAATTTATTTTAAAAATATTTTATTCGCAACTTGTAAAGCGTGCTATCAGATAGGCTTAAGCAGTCTTGATTTTACTTTTCGACGTTTCAAGGCCTCGTGAGTTCAAAAATATAAACATCTTAAAGGGTATTTTTTGACCATACGCTATACTCTTACGTTTCACATAACAGCTGGGAAAAAACATCTAAAAGATTATTCTGCATTTATTTAATGTAAACATTTGTTTTATTTATGTAAAGTAAAGTTTATTGGAGTACACAGTATTTTGTTTATAAACCAGTGCATTATGTCCATTTAGAGCTGTAAGTTTTAAAAATGATTTGTTTAGCAATCTTTTTTCTGGCTTTTTCTAACCGTTTAATTGATCAAAATTTTGAAAATTTTCATCACAAGCATTCTGAAGGTAAAGTTGTACATCCCGTAATCATTGTTAGTATTTAGTTTTTAGACTAATTAATTTGCAAAATTATAAGTAGATTCAGAAGATGCAGATCAACTCTTACAAAATCCCAATCTTTTTGGTGGCGATATCATTGGAGATTTCGATGATGTAAGTAATAATACAAATCGATAGACGATTGTAAATTAAGCAGTTGTAATGTAAATGTAAAATATTCAGTTACTCCAACTTGAATAAATTTAGACAAGAAATGCAGTTCCAGATAATTATAAATTGTGGCCCGGCGGATCCATACCATACGTAGTTGAAAAACAACTGTGTAAAAATTCGTTTCCAATTGTTTTAAAATCTTTGAAATCTTTATCTGTTAATATCTGGTTTTAAAACTTTTAGTAAAATCCAAAAGATTTCGACGATTACTAAAGAAAACCATAAAGCATTTCGAACGGAAAACTTGTGTTCGATTTGTTACGAGAACCAACGAAAAAGATTACGTAAGAATTGTCAGAGGCCCTACGTAAGTAATGCAAAAAACATCAGAAAACAATATACAAATGTATAATTAATTCGTATACTTTTAGCTGTTATTCACACGTCGGTCGAAAGAAAGGAGAACAAGTTCTATCATTGGCAACAGGTTGCTGGAATCATGGAAGCATAGAACATGAATTCAATCACCTTGTCGGCTTCCACCACGAACAGAATCGACCCGACAGAGATGAATACCTAAAAGTATTTTGGGAGAATATAGATCCAGGTAAGAGAATTTCAATTTCAACAATTATTTGCAAAATATATAAATTAAATCTTGTGTTTAAAGTATTATAATCCATTTGTAGATCACAGAAAGAATTTTTATAAGTTTCCGCCAAATCTAATAAAAATATTAAATGAATTTGATTATAATTCCGTTATGCTCTACGGAGAAAGATATTTCTCAATGGACGGGCACAGCAAAACTATGGAAGCATTAAAACCGGATGTGAGCCTCATTGACGTCAGCAAAAAATCAGGGTTGAGCAAAAGTGATATCGCTCGTATAAATATTTTATATAACTGTAGTAATTATAAGTAAAATTGATTTATGTAAATCCTACTCTGCACTTTTCTAAAATATACATTTATCTTTGTTTATATCGTATATCGTATGATTATCGAACATTATTTTATACTGTGATTTCTTTAAATCATTTATTTACATTGGCAGAAGTTTAATGATTTGGTATTAAATATATTTAAATTTTAAAAAGTCTGTAAAATCAAAATGTTTATGTACTAAAATTTTTCTTTATATAAAAGATGGCTCAAACGGGCGTTTTGAAAACAAATTTGTTCCAATTCTTGTAAACGTTATGAGCAATAAAGTATTTAAGCAAGGCAGAAATTTATCTTTGTACTCGAATTTCGGCAAATGCTATACGCATATAGACATTTTGAGCGCTAAATTATTATATAAATTTGTTTTTTGTTAATCATTTTTACTAATGAAATAAAAACTAATTAAAAATTATGAAATATTAAAATCAAGATATTAGGTAAATTTGCAGTTAAAAATTTAAAATAAACGAGTACTTAACGAACTAAATAGTCATTTTTGTTGGTAATACTTTTGTACTGTGGGAACGAAAAGGCCTTTTAATTATAGGCATAGGGTTCGACGCCTCATTCGATCAAAGGAAAAAAATAAGACAATTAAAAAACATGAGATATGTTAAAATTTTGGGAGTTTTTCTGCATGTATGGATGTTAGTATGTGTGTTTGAAAGGCACGATTTTGTTTGAAGCTTAAGAACTCCTGCGCTTTTTGTTGAAAATTTCTGAACTTTTGCAGGAAGGTTTGTTTATTAGGGTATTGATGCGATTAATTTTAATTTTGGTGATTAAAGGTCGAGGGAGTAGAGAGATAAAGGGAGTCGGGTGTATCTCCACTAGTGTCGGACTTAATGATGGTTTTACTCGTTTTTCGCATTTACAAATTTTTTATAAAACATATCAATGGCCTCGATATTAAGTTTTTACCATTTTGTAATAATTAAGAATAATGAGATTTTAATAATAGTAAAATATTATAATAGATGGCGCAGTTTAAATGTTGCCGGGAAAGATAAGTGTGACCGCAAGATCGGTACCTCATTGGTACCACGTCAGGATGACACCACTGTCTTTGCGGACAGACACAGAAACCGTTCCGTTCTCGCGTGAGCGGTCGCGTACGTAGTAGCTTAGATTCGAAATGGAGACGGAAGGAGAGTTCCGGAAGAATTGCACTCCATAAGGTTATTCATTTATCAAATACCCGTTCATTTATAAAGGCTGTTTAAAGGCTTATTTATTGCTAAAATTAATAAAAAGTTAAGAATAATCATAGCAGCTGGAGAGAGAGAGTTTACAAAACTTTCGCACGACGACAAATACCTGTAGTCTGAGTAGGTCTTCGATGAAGAGACACGTGGTTGATTAAGTTCCGGTGGTTGAGGTGTAGATCCAGGTCGAGTCCAGATGTTAATCCAGGTTGAGTTCAGGTGCTAATCCAGATTTAAAGTTCAGGAGCGGCAATGGTGGGATATGCACACACACACACACACAGAAAGATTCATCACCGATGACGAAAAAGCTCCGATCGTCATCGGCCACTTTTTTTTTATACGGGGGTCTCAGGTTATTCCCACTACTTCACTCAGAGTTTTAGTATTTTGGGCCCAATCAACGAGTTTCACCCGTTGAGTCAACGTACACATTTGATGTGTCACTCCGAATAAGGAACTAAGTTTGTGGGAAACAGATTAATCGCCAGGTTAATCAGTAGTTCTTCGAAAGGAACAAGTATCTTGTTTTGAACAACAAGAACTGTATAGTAATAAATTCTTTCTTTAATAACGAATTTTTTTCGTTAAATTCGGCTCTCATATAAGCAACTCTTTTCTGGACTTTATAATATTTAAATCAGTAATGAAAAACTTGTCATTTCAGCTAATTTAAATATTTATTATTTATATTTAATTTATTATTAATAAAACTTTATTTTGTATTTATTTTTTTATCGTGTATTCCTTTCCATTATTTTTACCTTTCCGCGGCAGCAAGATGCTGTTTGTGGTATGGTGTGGGGTGCATTTAAATGGGGTTTTTTTAAACTCTTTTTGCCCTGTGGGCAGTAAAGAAAATTTTTTATTAATCTTATTTTGGGTGCTGAGGGATGGGGCCCGACACATCTAGATAGAATTCCCCTTCCGAAAGGTTCCTGAAAATTTTTCAACCTGTTCGGATTAGATCCTGGGTCACCCAGAGCGATAAGCTGCCATCTTGACCGCTCTGCATCCGTGTATAATTTGGATGGGGTGTTAAAATAAATTTAGCTTTAATCTCAGGTTGTATTAATGCTGTAAGATTCCAACAAATACAAGATGTACTGTACACCTAATAAAATTTACGAAAAAATTGCAGTAAAGTTTTTCAATTTCGACAAGATAATGCAAACTTAAATTGTGGGTGGTTTTTTTTTGTAAATGGTGTGCATATTATAAACTTTACGTATGTTCTGATCTTCATCTTATAGAAAATACGTTCGGTATCATAAGACAGTTTGGAAAGTGAGTTTAAAACAGTTTAAAAAGTGAGTTTACCAATCGACGTTTCTACGTTATTCAACTCTTATATCAATTCTTTTATAAATATAATGCCACAACCAAATTGCTGAATCCGTTAGAACGTTAATTATTGAAAACAGACTGAACAGAATGAAGGTTTCAGATATTTCAAGTATTTTTTAAGTATCGGAGAGAGCAGATTGCAAGATTTGTAAGCAGCATGCAGAGAGAGAAGCTGTTTCACCGGGAGTATGAACAGGTTGCCCCGAATTACTTCTTTTGATAAAGACGACAGCTAACAAACGATATTCGTTTAAAACTGCAAATGTTTTCAAACAACAACAGCAACAGTTTATCTGCATCTCTCCAAACAGTGAAGAGACGGTAAGTAAATTTGGGGTTAGTTTGATATGTTGGTAGATGATAGAAATCATTACTGAATTCTTTGTGCTTTATCTGTAAATATAAGAATAGGCCTCAGAGAAATCCGAATTGTCTGCTGTTTACGGAATAGTAATGGAATGTGTGTAATAGTTTTTCGGATTAGCACGTCGATGTAAGATTGGCATATTGGGTTATGTTATGTTATAGTTGTTTTATCCTTTATGAGTTATAACCTCATAATTATAAACATTCGGTCATGAATAAAGTAGGAACGAGATGACGATTACAGTGATAAAATTAGGCTTTGTATTAAATCTATATGTGTTAGTCATAATCTACAGTTCAATGAGATTTATATTACTTTTATATTTCTTAGATTAAGAGAATGGAATCTGCACGGAAGAACAGCCGTTCATATGGAGACATTTACCGAAAGAAATATAAAGGACCGTATATGGTTTGCCTATCGATATCAACTTTGGAATAGTACGGGTTGCAGAAATGTTATATTTACTGACGAAAAAAGTTTTACTAGCGATGTATTGACTTGACATCTGAAAATTTAATTCTAATAATTCTATTTATTAAAAAATGGAATTATTTTAATCTTTAAAGTGAAATAAATCAAACTATTTAATGTTATGACGTAACACGTGTCACGTATTTGTCCAAAGTAACCAATTGTTGAAAGGCATTGTTGGATGTTTTCATTGTTGGGGTCGTTTTGTTAAAGGAAAAATCTTTTGCGTTTTTGTTTTCATCTGTTTTTTAGATTTACAAAAAGTAATTTTAATAGCAAGTTTTATAAGATATCAAAATGAAATGACATGCGACATAATGTTGAATTTAATCGTATTTATAGTATTATTATTCATATTTCATTTAAAAGATTATTAAATGACTGGTACCACAAATTTTTAAGAAATAGATTTAAAGTTAAACAACGTCAAGAAATAACGCAGTAAGTACCATTTCCGTATATAAAAGGTATTTATGAAAAATATAGTAAGTTTTTTGATCAAAAATTAAATAAATTGGCTCCATCCCAAAACAACAGGTTATCAAATATGATGATTATAAGAAGCACCATAAAGGATTTATTAACGGAAGAAGGTGTCGTTTATCGGATAGAATGCACATGTAACAACCCTAGTTTTTATGTTGGTGAAACGAAAGGAAGATTGAAGATTAGGCTGGCGGAACACCCGGGTGCTGTAAGACTCGGTTTCCCCCAGCGTGCCAGCGCTGAGGTGGTCTACCTTTCCTACAAACAGGGGGGACCAACGTTGCTCCAACCAGCCAATTAGCAGACATTGCTCAGGTATGCCACGAATCCTACCTTTTTTATTCTAGGAACCCAAACATCATTAACATCGCTAAGGGAGCCCTCGAAACTGTCGTCAGAAAAAGAATCGGTAAATTACCGAATACAGAAGATCTGTGCCAGTATCTTCACGGATCTATGAAGGAGGAATTCGGCCTTTCATCCAAAGACATTACATCGATGTGGACCCGGCTAAAAATGGCCACTAGACGGCTCAAGAAACGTCTAAACATCGACTGCACAACAGGAGTCGACAACCTCCCCACGATCTCTATAAACAACAATCCCATCCGCACAAATACTTGTGCGGATTCAAAAGCCTGCAGCCTCCTGAAGCAGTTCCATCTTCGAAACCTCATCTCAAAACCCGACCAGGGAAAGGCGTACGGTGTTACTGCGGCTAGCGAGGTAAGTAATCACTTCCTCAGCAATGGCCAATACACCCGGTTTTCGGACTGGTACTTTATTCACCGTGCCCGGCTGAGTGTAGTGGCCCTCCGTAATCACAAACGCTTCGGCAACGAGATCAAAAGATGCCGGCGGTGTGGCTTTGTGCGTGAGACCCTATCACATGTCCTGTGTTACTGCCCCTAAACTTCAGACTAATTACCCGCAGGCACAAAGCTATCGTCGACCGCATTGTAGCCGCATTCCAGCCTAAAGCTGGATGCACACATGCGGCGCAGCAAGGAAAAGCGGCAGAATGACGTCACTTTTTCTCGCCGCAGAGGTCTATTTCGTGCCGCTTTTCTCATGCCGCGAAAGTTGGTCGAATTCTATCTTTCGCGGCGGCTGCCGCCAAGACGCGTTTCTATCTGCCAATAACATTTCGTCTGGCAGTCACGTGAGAAAATACAATCACGTGGTGTTTTAATGGCGGAAAGTTCGACGTGGTTAACCGAGATAACTAACATCAGAATAGAGGAAAGAATAATAAATTTAAAAACAAATTCTACACAGATACAGTAATCATATATTATTTAATTCAAAGAACAAAACAACCGAATCTTACTCGAAATAGTATTCTTTATCGAGAGATCTTAATCGAAGAATTAGCCTATTTGGTACATCAGTTTTTTATCGATCCAACAAAATATCTCGGCAAGATTCTTGCCAATACGATATCTCTAATCTAAAATATTCATTCGAATCTTCGACGAAATCTTGTAGCTAAATAAAACGAGCCGTACAAAACAAAATTTGTAAACACGTGGATAGCGGAGTGTCGATATCGTTCGCCATCTTGAATACTGAACGCATGCTCCGAAATGTAAACAGATTGCCGCTTGTGTGGTCGTGCTGCCGCGTGGCGAAGACGCGTTCGCGACATCGCTTTTCCTTGCCGCGCCGCATGTGTGCATCCTCCTTAAAGGAGCAACTATACTCGTCAATCAAAGGGTCCCTGGTTTCGACAAGAACTGCCGTCCTAACAAGGTGGTTATCTACGAACAATCTAAATCTGCAACCATCGTAGATGTGACCACTTCACTTTCACTTTGTAAAACTCTTTATTTAAAAGCCCCAGTACCGCTAGGCATCACTGGGGTGGAAAACAGAAAGTATTACACTAGTTACATTGATGTCTTATCAACGATGATAAAGAAGTAATTATGTACAGATATACATCAGTGGGGAAGCCACAGTTGAGTGCACTGCATAAACAACTTATACATTGATGTCTTATCGATGAGCAAAGTATTATAATGTATAGTTTATACAGCAAATAACATTTACAGCAACAATCACAGCACCAACATGTCCTACAGTGCTGTCTTATCACAGAATATAACCAGAATATAAATGTACAAATATACAGCACAATGAAACTACATTAACATTGACAACATAATCAAAGCTGATGGTGATGTCTTAACAGGGATGATTACTCACAGCACAATAACACACAGGGGTAATGACAACAATTCAATGCATACAATTAGTAATCTAGATTAAGAATATCTTCAAGACACAACACCACTGTCACTTGGCAGTGGAAGCTGTCTTCGCAGCACCCTACTTAATTAACTGTAGTCCTTCTGAAGTAAGAGGTGACAAGGTCCCTGAAAGCCTGAAAAAGGTTGTTGTCTTGTAACAACACATGTAAGTCCTGAGGCCAGTTCCCACTGGACGGCAGCAGGGAGAGAATGGCGCTTCGTTTGTCGTCCAACATCGGGCACTGCAGCAGATAGTGCCTGGCACCATCTGGAATATTGCATAGTTCACAATTCTGTTCAGTTGTTTTGTTGAACCTGAAGAGATAACTATTAAATTTACCGTGCCCGGTATAAAACTGTGTTGTTCTATGTTCAATATAATGATGATTACTAGCTGAGACTGTGGGGAAAAAATCCCTTGTAATGCTGTTGGTCCGCAGGTTCCATGTACCCTGCCATAACTCAGTCGCATACTCCTTTAGGCTGGAAATTATGTAGTTTTGGGGAGTTGCTGTATAGGTAGGTGTGCCGCTGGAGACAGATGCGGTGCGGGCAAGCTCGTCCGCTCTCTCATTTCCAAGGACACCAGCGTGCCCTCTGACCCACACCACCGAAAACCTATTGATGTTTTTGGTCATTTCCCGGAGAATTTCGTTGACTATGGGATGGCCCCAGTTAAAGTTGTGGATAGCCTGAAGTGATGAACTGGAATCTGTGAACAGATTGATGTTGGTATTACTTAGCTCCTCGTTACTCCATTTGACTGCTTTCAGGATTGCCCAAAGTTCCGCCTGAAACGCAGAGCAAGTATTGCCCAGTCTATCAGAGAAATTATACACTTCCAGGTTGCCATGATACACTACAAACGCACATCCAACCCCATCATTGTTCTTCGATCCATCAGTAAAGACACTGAAGGACTGATCTGGCCAGGGTTGACCTCCAATGTATGGCCAATCATAGGGAGGGACAGAAGGGGTACAACTATTTGTACTCTCGATATTGTCAAATATTACACCGTTTAAAAGGATGTTTTGGCCCTTCCTCATTCTCCATCTTTGTACCGCAATTTCCAAATGTAATGTCACTGGGAGTTTGCTAGCAATAACTTGCAGGGCAGCAGTTGGAGCCGTCGAATAGGCTCTGCAAATACGCAGCAGGGCCCTCCTCTGGGCACTCTGTAATTTTCTGTCAATATGGACTTTCCCTAACCCATCTGCCCAAGCAGGTGCAGCATAGCCAATAATGGGCAGGAACACTGAGTCATAAATAATACTCATTATTTCAGGACACAATCCCCACTTTGACTTTGCTACCTTTGACAGTGCATTGAATATCTTGTTTGTCCTATTACATATATATTTGATATGGGGGATCCAGCAAAGCTTGTGGCTAATGACAATGCCCAAGTACTTTAGTGATGTTACAACTTTTACACTACTATGCCCCATACGTATAGTAGGTACTCTTCGATATAAATGTGGGGCTCTTGGCTTTGTAAAAATAATTCCCTTTGTCTTGTTTGAGTTAAATTCTAGTTTGTTCGTTTCGCCCCAGTCCTTTATTTTTGCCAGAATGGAATTAGCCTTTACTTCCATTTCTGCCCGAGAGAAAGCAGCCACCAGTACCATTACGTCATCTGCGTACGCCACTGTCCAGTCATTTCCAAATTTTTCATTTAAGAATCCGTTGAATAGCAGGTTCCACAAAAATGGGCCCAATACTGAGCCCTGTGGGCAGCCTCGAGAAATGTGTCTTGTGTATGTCCTTGAGCCAACGCAGAGAGTAGATGTGCGGTCCTGCAGGTAACTCCGTAATATATTATATATATAAGCTGGGCACTTACTTTGTTGAAGTCTGAGGAGTACCATAGGCCACCAGGCAGAGTTAAAAGCTCCCGCAATATCCAAACTTAGTCCTAACACATAGGGGTGGGTAGTTAGCAGTTCTTTAACTTTAGTAGTTACTGATAGAATAGCGTCTGTAGTATCATAACCATTGCGGAATCCGTATTGTTGCTCATGAAGATATTTATTTTTATCAATAAACCAAACCGTCCTGTTCAAAATCAACCTCTCCAAAACTTTTCCCATAATGGGCAACAGAGAAATGTTCCTGTAATCATGTGGTGAAGCAACAGGCGTGTCTCTGACTTTAGGAATGAGTACAAGTCTTGCCCTCTTCCAGGCCGTTGGAAAGATATTGTACTGAAGGCAATAATTATAGATAACCAGAAAAATTTTTGGTCGATGTTCCCATATTTGCTTTACAATATCTGCCGAAATTCCATCGAGGCCTGGGGCCTTACGTGGTGCTAGTCTTTTAATTGCCTCGTTAACTTCCAGTGCCGTAAAGGGTGGTGGACAAGGGCCCTGAAGAAAAGTTGCAGTTTGATTCCTTATGATTTGCTGTGTTGTGCTGTCCTCTGAAACAATGTCCTCAGGGCACAGGGTATGTAGTAAAAGATCAATGGTATCTTCCATGTTTGCCTCTTTGCCATCTATTCCACAAAGTCCTGTGAGACAAGTAGCAGTCTTCAGTTTGAAAGCACAACTCTTGTAAATGAATCCCCATGGATCTGTAGACGCCGACGAGCAAAATTCTCTCCATGATAGAATTTTAGCTTTCTTGATAGCCTGTTTGTAGATGGCTTGGTATTCCAAATAGTCGTGATTTTAAGCTGTCTCTTTCCTCACTCCTACAGTTTTGGTAATTTTTTCTATGTTGTCTGTTAATTTTCCTCATTTCAGCCAGTTCTTCGTTCCACCAGGGGACACCATTTTTAGAAGGTCTCCTAAGCGTGAAGCACTCATCACAGGCTTCAGCGATTAAATTAATTTGAGTGTCAATATATTTCACTGCCGAGTCCCTGTCCATTATCTCGGGCAAAAGGTCAATACCGTCATCCAAATATCGAAAGAAATGGTCCCAGTCTGCATTCTTAGTATTGTAAACCTTGTTGCTATTAAAAGGTATGTTCCCAGTTGTACTGTAGATTTGGAATGTAATGGAATTATGATCAGAGAGAGTATCTGCTATGACTTGCCAATCATGGATTCTGTTCAGAATATCGGGCGAAGAACAGGTGATATCGATCCATGACTTCCCATTTGGTCCCTCAAAAGTAGGTATAGATTCCGGATCATTGACACTAATGAGGTTGTTACCGGCCAAGAAATCCTCCACAGCCTCACCCCTTTGATCCAAGTTCTCGCCCCCCCATGTGGGTGAGTGGGCATTAAAGTCCCCAGCGATAACTAGGTAGCTGTCTTTAAAGTATTCCTTAATATTCTGTAAAATTTTCAATTCATTGTTGATATCTTTCTTTTTTGGTGCATACACGCTAACGACGATCAGACTGTGATCATCCAATTGTGTTTCTATACATACTATGTTTTCAGTGGTAAACTGCCGATGATGAAACACGGCGACACTGTTATTTGGAATAACGATAGCAGCCCACGGGGAATTCACAGAGTCCTGAAGGACAAGATGTCTGTGTGGAATGCAGGCAACCTTGTTATTAATACAATAAGGTTCCTGTAGAAGAACAATATCGTAGTTGGTAATATCGACGCTGAGTGAAGAAATAGCACTTATAGATCTTTGTAAATTAAGCTGCAGAAATTTAAATCCATTGTAACTACTCCCCATAGTCAGTTCTAGACATTATTAGGTTCCTGATGCGTCGATATGATGGACAACACCTATCTAATGCATTATGTGCGTTGTTTCTCTCCTTTTGTATAATGCAGTTATGACATTTCGGGCTATGGTTTCTTTCAGAGCAATCTCTATATCTGTGTTTGCCCGCGCAATGGCTGCAGGTTTCCTCTAACTCCTTGCAGGTTTTGCTGGTATGGCCGAACCGGCAGCATCTATAACACTGTATGATTGAATAGTGTTCTTCTGTTGGGCATCTTGCCCATTCTATATTAATCTTCTTTAGTGTGGTAAATATTTTTAGTATTTCAGGTGAGACATCAGCTACCCAGTTGACTGTGCATTCTTACCACCACCAAACGCGAAGCGCAGCCCAAGCTCCTCGATAAATCGTTCTCTATTGATATTTGACTGAATCATTTCATTCTGATCAAAAACACAGTTTGCTATTTCAGCTTTGTCCAAGTGTTTCGGCACCTGTCTAATCACCACTTTCGGACTCCTTTTGTTTGGTATGATTGTTTTGAGGGTGGGGGCCTTTACCTTAAGCGCATTTTCAAGAACTTGTAATTCACTCCCTTTACTAACATCAATGGCTATCCCACCTCTATCAATTCTCCTGAAGCCACTGATTCCCACCCTTAACTGTATAGGATCGATTTTTTCTTTCATTATACTTTTTATGTCCTCCAACCCAGTGTTACTGTCCTTTGGATAAACTAGTAGTGTGCTACGCAGATTATTTGATTTTGGTTTAGGAATGTTTACCCCCCTTTGACAATATCACTATACAGTGTCTGTTCTGTCCCACAAACAATATTACTAATTTCCTTACATGTCTGTTTGATGGCACCCATCTCCTCTTCGAGTCTTTTAGTAGCATTCAGTGTTTTATCAACGTCGTCCTGTGTGACCGTATTAGACAAGTAGGCCTCCAAGGAGGCCATTCTTTGACTTGCACATTCGTCGTAACAGCAATTATTTACAGGGATTGTTTTGAGCGAATCCTTAATTTCAGTAATTTCAACTTTTAGCTTGTGTGAGGCCTCAACCAACTCACATATGGTCTCCTGAGCTGCCAACTTAGATATCTGGTGCTGCAGTTCGGTAAACTGCTGCCTAGCCAGGCCACTGTCGAATATGTCAATAATCTTTTGTCCTTGCCCCACTAGGTATTCAAAATGTTCCCTTGCGCCCATATGTGAGTTGGCATTTACCCGGAGATAGCTCTTTAAATCTCCCAATGCCTCATAGGCCCTTTGTCTAAATTCAGAATAAATATTGTCATCTGGTAGGTCTGATAATATAATTAGATCATCTTCAATACTGCTCTCCGAAGGCATGATAAAACAAGTGCAATGCGTAGGAAATAACAAAGTGTACCAAGTAAGTCTTAACAAAATAAAGAAAAAGAGTAATTAGAATAATTATATAATCGCTAGAGAAACACTTATGCCCAGTAAACTCAACTAAGAGCAAATCGTAGCCTAAAAAACTAAATTTATTAAAAGGAACCCTAAAATAATTATAAGAGCCAACACTAGACAGGCCTATACTAGACCCCAGTAATACCTTAAAACAATAGACTAAGAAACACTAAATACAATAACTTACTATTGCACTTAAAACTAAATCTAAATTAAAATAAGTTACTATTAAGACTAAGAACTTCAAAATAAATCCAAAGAAGCTAAACAGTCAGTTACAACAGTGAAAATGTCGCGACCGTTAGGAGAACCGTTATAACGGAAATTTTCCCCATAGCTATTAATAGAAAACTATAACACCTGTAACTCCTTAAGGACTAGTCCTACCCACACAAAATTTACACAAGGCTTACAGAGACAGTAACCCTTCGTCCCCCAAAAATTACACCCCTCGGAGATGATTAGCCCACCCGCTAGGCACCGCCAAATGATTGAAACTTGAAACCCCCGTTACTACCCCCTAAATTAGAAGTATTTGGCAACAATCATACCAAATTGTCCGGGATGTCTTGCTGAACAATTTGATGTATAATAAACCAACTTGGCACCAGAAAAACCTCCAAAAATAATCCCAAAGGCAGGAACTCACCTTAGCACAACTTAATCGCAATGGCAATCCACCGGCTCGATCCGTGGATGTGACCGTCCAATTTGAGAATGGCCAAGCTGCGTTCCAGGCAGCCCGTGATGAAAAAGTTAGAAAATATGACTCCCTAGTTAAACACTTCCGCCAGCATCGATACGACACTTACATCAGTGCATTTATAGTGGGCGCTCTAAGTGGGTATGACCACGCAAATGAAGCCACGCTGCAACGCCTTGGAATCAACAGAAATTACTCCAGGCTAATGTGACACCATACGCTGGAGCGACGATATTTACAGACAACATCTCGGCTACAATCAACGCCGACAGGTTCCAGGCAACAACTAAGTCCATCTCTCCACTTTTCTCTTCACGCGAGCTTTTCCATTGTATTAATCTAGCAGGCATACGAGTCCATGTTCGCGATTTTACATCTCTACCGACTGTGTTAGTCATCTATCTTGCCTACTGCTCCTAAATGTAAATTTTATTTGATTTATAGATAAAATCTTTTAATACTCTGTTAAAAATTAGTTCTGCTGTCTTCCAACACTGTAATAGTAATAATTGCCAGATCAATATCAGTAAATTAAAAATTATCTCCAGGGAAAAAAACAATGTAAAACGGAAGGTAAGAGAACACTTCGCTATAATTATGCAGAACAACAATGTAAATTTAAATACGCGAATGTTAACAGCAGAATGCTGAAAATTTTTTGTAAACTATATAAATGGTTCTTCATAACAAGTTACTGTCGGAGCATGAACTGTGTACGATTAGCCACACTGAAGAGGCCTTCCATAGGCGAAATGCATTTGGGACGCTTATTATTAATGTAAATGAAAATTTTTTCTCTGCAACTTGATTTCTTTTTTACCTTTTTAACTTTAATCTTTTTTATTCATTATTGATATAATGCTTTAAAAACTTTTTGATGTTATAGAATATCAATAGGTCAGAAGTGAAAGAAAAATATAATTTTTTCGTGTATTTTACATTTATGTAAGAATAGAAAAGTCTAACTGCATCGTTTTTTACAATTATTTTGGAATATATTTAGTTTTTTAGGATTTCTGTTCAAATTACAGTAGAACATCGATTATCCGATTTAATTGGTGACTGGGGATGGTCGGATAACTGAAAAGTCGGATAACCGAAAAGTATGAAAAAATACATTATTAGTATAGTGTATTAGGCCGGGTTTAATACTAGCCTCCCTTTCATGGTCGAGCCACTGCTGCCAGCTAAAACATGCAAAAATTTAACAAAAGTAGCCAAGACATAACCAAATATTGTAGCGCCACATCACTAGCGGACATTTGAATTTGCCGACTAGAACGAGGTCGGTTAACCGATAAGTCGGTTAATCGGGGGTCTGATAATTGATGCTCTGCTGTATTTGTACACAAGCATTTTATTAAAGGTCCATTTCCACTGGAGGACGCTCGTTACAATTATTAATCATTTACAACTATTGGGTTCTGTTTTACATTAATAGCATTTTTCTTGTCGCGGTTTCATATGACTAGCACAACTAATCCGATCTTTGATCGGTATTTAACAATGGAGGAATTTTTTCTAGTTTCGTTTTAACAATTTTCTAATATAAATGTTTAATTTCAACCCATTATTAAGACCTCACATATAACACACACAGAAGAAACTCTTCATGTAACTGGAAACTATTAGCTTATCTGTCGATTGTAGCGCCGCAAAACTAGGTCATATATATGTAACATTACGTGTATGTGACATAATAAATTACATACTACGAAGATTTTGAGTAAATTATTTTACTTTCAAATAGAGTAGTTGCATTAGAATATTTATGGTTCGTGAAACTCTAAATACTCAATGCACACGAAGCATAATTAATTGATTTTGTTGTATTTTTTTCATAAAATGATGCAGTAATTAAAAGTGTTTTCGTATCACATAGCTGATATACAATTCAAAGAACGCGAAAAATGATCAAGTGTAAAGATACATCAAACTAAAAATAGATACCGCGCCTGATTTAGCCTATCGGCAGGTTTTTGAATTATTATTATTATTATTTTATTTTATTTTTTCGCCAAATTTCTTCTCCGTTATCTCGGAAGAGTACAACTCAGAGCCATTGAGATCTTCTATTGGAACTTTTCCTCTTAGCCCGTTCTTTTAGTCATAGCTTTTTAAACACATGATACGCTTGAAATGATTTTTTTTGTTTTTTTTTGAAAATCGAGTTGCATAACTTTTCCGGCAAAAATATTAATGTTTAATATGACACATTGTGTAAGATGCCATCTGTTGCAAAATTGTAATAAAGCTTAACTTTTCTATTATCAAAACGCAATTAAATAATTAAGAGACTTAATTTTAATGATAGAAATAAGATTTTTATAAAAATTGTAAATGCTAATAACGAGTAAAATTTTTATTAAATTCAGCCCCGCTCGAGGTATTACACGATTTCCATTTTTCTCTTCACCCCTCGACTTCACGCACTAAAATTTCATGGCACTAATGCCTCCTACACACAAATAACTGTTCCAAATTTCGTTTTTTCATTTTCAACCCATGTTGAGATATTAATCTGAATAGACATTGACACTCACACATCTCAAGTGTCAGTTTTTTATATCTTCGGGATTGAATTTCCAGAAGCTCAAAGGCTGGAAAGTGACACGATGACAATATTATATTATAACAGTCGGGAAAGTAAAAGTAATGTCCAAAATATCCGAGAATTAAAATATATTTAATACAATATTATATTTGTATAATTCTTTCTAGAACGGGACAAAATGATAAAAAAATGCCTTTTTTACATTCTCAGATCAACAAATAAAATACGTTATTAGTCAAACTGTTAATTGGCTGTAATTTTGTAACTGTACAGTACATCTAAACATTCCTACTGTGTATCTGTCCTTCGTTAATCTCGAAAGTAGAGTTAGATAAAAATCGGGACCAGATATAAAGCTAAGGGCCTAAATATATAGGAATTTTTAGATTGGAAGGAAGTCCCGTAATTTCAATTCATAAGTTCCCTGCAGAAACCCGTTCTGAGGAAAATTTTGATAGATAATAAATGACCGGCATGACTCTATATTTATCAGGAGAAGTGTGATGTACAGGACCAAGACACGACTAAATGAAAAGGTTAGGGCCGAACACACTGATGGACTTTCGGTCTGGGCAGGAAGTCCATCAGTGGTCTAGACCGGAACTCATATGAACTTGATACAATAAATGCAGAGTTTATTTATCTATTTATGGTACTGATATTTATTTATTCTCGCTTTTTGAATTTTCGACACATTTTTGTAATAATTTTCCTACATTCTCTTTGGTTATTCTCTTCCTTGTCGAGGAAACAATGCAGGAAAACCTATAGGGTCTGATATGATACCAGACATAACCTAAGGTTTTCCGGGAGGTTTTTTGGTAGGCTTTTTGGTAGGTTCATCGGTCGGTATAGTACTTGGTGCCGTGCTAGGTTCATCGGTCGGTATAGTACTTGGTGCCGTGCTAGGTTCATCGGTCGGTATAGTACTTGGTGCCGTGCTAGGTTCATCGGTCGGTATAGTACTTGGTGCCGTGCTAGGTTCATCGGTCGGTATAGTACTTGGTGCCGTGCTAGGTTCATCGGTCGGTATAGTACTTGGTGCCGTGCTAGGTTCATCGGTCGGTATAGTACTTGGTGCCGTGCTAGGTTCATCGGTCGGTATAGTACTTTGTGCCGTGGTAGGTTCATCGGTCGGAATAGTACTGGGTGCTGTGTCAGGTTCATCAGTCGGTATAGTACTGGGTGCCGTGGTAGGCTTAACAGTAGGTATTTTAGTAGTAGGAGTAGGATTATTACCAAGTAGAGGATCTAATAATTCAAGAACTCTACTACTACTTTTATTCAACTTTAATAGATCATAAGTTGAACTGCGATCTTCGACATTTTTGTTTCTACCTTTTCCACTTCCGGACAGAGCAATTACTGAAAGAAATACATTTACACATTGATTACTTCGTAAATTACTAATTAATTTAATTATTGTAAAGAAAAATCTATAAGAAAAAAATAATGGACTTAATACGTTTATTTTGTTTTAATAAGACTTGCCTTTTTTGCCATCCTTTTACATAAAAATATGCTCTTATAATAATTAAAACAGATAAATTTATGACTAAAGTTACGTCTAACCATCAGAATGGTTTGGTATTTGCAGTTGTAGGCCTTGTCTTACTTAGCCGTTGCTAAACTAATCTCACGTGCATTAGTATGTGCTTTAAACCTCCTAATATAGGAGGTTTAAAGCACATACTAATGTACTATGATGATAGAACAGCTTCATAATAATATAAAACAATGAAACTTACTGATAATGATGAATATAAACGTCAGCTTATTCATTTCTCGTGTTTCCTGCTCGTACGCGGATAAAAGCCACCACTTGTTGACGATCCACAGTTCTATTTATTTACTACAAATGTCATTGATTGTGTGGTATTTGGATGCGGAACAAACTTGCCTACGTCACAGAGCAATTCGTCATACATCTAATGACGTGAAATATTTATTTGCAATTCCATGTGATTATTTCCGTGCTACAAATATATATATATATATATATATACATATATATTTTATTATATTTATACAGTAAAACTTGTGTAAACTGGAATCGCACCGGTTTGGTAATTTTCTATTTTTAACAAATTTGTTTTTAACACGAAAAATCGTTTTGTTTCGAAAATTCTTTTACTTAGACAGGTTTCGCTTTACACAGTTTTTACTCTAACAATAACATAAAGTGCCCAGCAAGTAATTAATTAGAAACAAACACCTTTTTTCGTTGCCGATGTATATTTAATTCACAAACGAACGTTTTCGGCCTCATCTATAGACCATCATCAGGTCGAAAGTCAAAAATTGGTTTTACTCTATTATTTTTCATTCGTGTTACTGTATTTCAAGGCTGAAGGCTTTTATAAGTAACTTTAAATTCGAGCTTTATTTTCGCTTTATCTAAAATTGAAAGCATAAAGTTTAGAGTTCCTTTCACATGATAATCTGCGATATTTCTATTAGAAGCCCTCAGTCACCAGAAGACTTTTATGACAGCCTGAAATCCCCAGAATGCAAATCTTTTTGAATCTGAAAGCTTCGCCGGTTCGCGATTTCATGTAAATGAATGGATATTAATACTTGCAAATGATATCATTTTGCCGTTCTTTCAGAAATTTTAATCGAGTTTAATCTTAAATAAATGTTCTTCACAAGGAATAAAACAACAGAAAATAAACAAATAAATAAATGGAAATGTAAATTAGGCAGATTCTGACACACTTTTAAACTCACACATGTATTTAACAGGTGCATGACCTAATTGCGTTCGAATTTAGCAAATAAATATATCGAATATATTTTTAATTCGAATAAAATGCTGTTAATTTTATGAATTTGTGCATTATTATTTAATGTTTTCATGTATAAAAGAGATAAAAAATACTTTTTTCGATAGTCAAAATCATGTTACAGATTATAATTCCTGTTTGGAGTAGCATATATTTTATCGTCACTTCTGATTGACCTTTATCTGGCACACCTTACCGAATATTTTAAATCCAAATTATTTAAGCCCGGTAGCCCAATTTTAACCCCATTTCTCAACATCTACAGGACTGCAAAAACAGAATTTGACGCGAGCCACTGTAGCTCCTTAATTTGCATAGGCCACACATTTTAAAATAATTGTAAAAGGTCACAACGGGTTAGAGGTCAAGCCACTGGTTCGATATTCATAAGATCTGCCTCAAATGCTGTATTCAGCTCCGACAGATTTTGAATTTCTTCATCCGTACTCGAGATGTTTACGTATTTATCGAATCAATTAAAATCTGTATGCAAATTTTCGTTACAATTTAGTGTCTTGCGCCCCTAAAAGTTGGGTAATTTTCATGAAATATTGGTCCAATTCGACTGTACTGTTTGCCCTTTGAACGTCGTATCTTTAATGACTGTTTAATTAGTCCACGAAATGTCACATGATAGATTCTTTTCTGATGCATGTTAATGATGAATATTGTTTTTAAATTAAATATCGGTCAGTGACGATAACGTATGTAATAAATCTGAAGACGAATATAAAAGATATGTTTACATTTTTTTTATTGCTTCGTTATTTTTTAAAATTTTATTTATTTTAATTTACTATACGTAAATTAAGTTTTTATTTACCAAATGCGATATATTTTAAACCGCTTTAATATTTGGGTGTAAATTTGAACAACGAATTTTAAAATTAAACAAAGATATACTGAAATTGTCTTTTGTTTACAATGATTACGTCACTTCTACAGAAAGTAGAACACGAGAAGACCTTCACCCACTTTTCAGTCTGGGAATACGGCCGCCAGGCGTCGTAGTTGTAAACATAACAATCGCTACGTCATCTACAGGGGTAAATGAAATTTGTTAACTGTCAATTACATTTTCTTGAATTCGATTTGCAGGTTGGAAAAAATCGTCATGACTTAAATACTTGAAACTTTAATAAATATAAAAAATTGAAAATAAACTGAAAACTTTTGAAAAAATCGTAATGGATGGAAAATCAGGACTTCCTGCTCCTATGTATTCATATCTAATCTCGGCTGTCATCTATCTAGCTTTGCTCTCGAGACTAATAAAGGACAGTATGTAGAAATTTTTCAAAAAGCAGCCCAGTGAAATCCATTATTTTATGAATAGAAACTGCAATAAATAGACAGATTGGACTATCTTAAAATCCACATAACGATTGATAAAAAGTGATTTTATTTCATGGTAACCAGAGATAACGAGCTAGCCCTGAAGCTTTCAGCGGGGGGAAAAAATTACTATGGGACGGTGATCCCTGTCTAATCGATTTTGAGAACTTTTGATACTAGAAAGGTCAGGGTGTCTGACATCACTTTATTTTAACGCGCGAACAATCGTGTGTGTGGGGACTCGGAGTAAGCGAATGTAGGAAGAAGATGGGAGACAACAACTCGGATTGTATTCACTCTGGTATTAATTTAACATTAAAACAACAGTTATTTATTTAACATAAAATTAGCGATGAATAAGACAATCTAACAATTAACTTAACCTAAGTGCACGTATCTCATCGAGAAAGAGACCGTTTGCGTTTGAATCGCGCGAGGAGTAAATAGATACCTTCACTTGCCGGATCGATTTTTAATGGCTGTTATAAGTAAATTCAGGATCTTTTTGAAACGTAGGGGAGAGAGAACCGTGGGATAAAGGGTGTACGTGGAGAAGGATCAACGAAATTAACTCTAACTGCTTGGATTCGAACTCTCACTTGAACTCTCTGATCTTCGAAACCCTCCATTTTTATTCGGTCTCTTATCTCACGATTCTGTATTTCCAAATTTGATCAATATCATGCGGTGAGCTGAACTATTCCAATCCAAGAATTTCAGCAGCTGCTTCAGGAGGAAGAAGTGTCAATTAGAAAGGAAACGGTATCAGAGATAAAATCTTATGAACTTCCCTGTTTAACGTTGCTTTTCTCTTGACTTGTTTAACGTTTTATCAAATAGCAAATACTAAAATATAATTATTTATTATTCACATACGTTCTTCGCCAATGTTCTTGAATGGATAGTGATATCACCGTTCTTATCCCATCGTTATGATATTGCCACTTAAACCTATATATATTTTAATCATCATAGTACTGTACAGTGTGGGTGGAAATAAATCTTGAACAGGTATGTTCTAAACTATAGATTGTAATTGTTGTTAGATTCTCTGCGAAATTATTTTTACTACGAATTTGTTACTACAAATACCTATATATTTTTATGTATGGCTTATGAGGGTGTTGTGTACCGTAAATTGATACCGGCAATAAAGTTGCATTCTGATGATAGAAGGCTCATTTTAACGTTATCAATAGCAGTCTTTGTTATCTGAACTATTGTATTTAAGATTTTAGTTCCAACGATTTTCGAGACAAGAAGCTCTTTTAACATGTATAAGAACTGTAAAAGAAATGCCTTATTGACCAGATGTCAATATGGCAGTTCTATTATAGTAATACGTTTTTTGGATGTATTCTTACCTATGGACTGCCCCCTGTACTCTTATCTCACAAAATACTGCTGGTTTTCGAGATTGCAAGATTGGGCTTTCAGTAGCAGATTGAGATATTTGTAGTACTCTGGGATCCTACATTTGGCGATGTACTACTGTTTGGGCTTTAGCTGCTTTAAAACTAAATTTGATAACATTTACTTTTTATAAAGTCTATCTAGCAATCTGTGAGATTCTCATTGGGCACGCTGCATTTCATTTAAATTAATATTGTTAATTATTAATTAACAAAAATAAAGTTTTGTATACGAAGTCGTATTCCGTTTGCTTAATCAGTTACGTGGCATTTGACATATTGTACAGAAGTATATAAATCTCGGATAATTCGAAACTCGATAATTCGAAGTCGCGATTATTTCGTCTCTTGAATTTCAAACCAAAGACGCTTTCCTCTATATCTTTTAATACAGTCTTTATCTCTAATCTGTATTCGTAAAAGTTAAAACAGACCTTATATCAGATAAGAGACAATGTGTCTTTCCAAACTTTTGACTTTTTGCCACTGAAATTTAATAGTATCACTATACAGGAGTTAAAGTGTGTAAACACATTCTTGTTCTCCACACACATACATACACCCTAACATTCCTACATACAGAAAACATTTTTTTTACATTTTATTTCTCGACCGTTCAAGGCCTTGTGAGATCAAAAATATGAAAATCTTAGGAGGTCATTTTCTGTCCGATCGCTATAATTTTTTTCTGATCCACATAACAGCCGGAAAAACATCTAAATGTTTACTCTGCATTTATTTAATATAAACATTTATTTTATTTATTAAACAAAATTGCATCCGTGTACAGAGTATTTTATTTATCATACAGTGCATTATTGTCATTTTAACCTGTAACTTTTGAAAATGATTTGTTTAGCAATCTTCCTCTTGGCTTTCTCTAACATTCCAAATCAGGAACATTCTGAAGGTAAGGTAATACAACCCATTATCATTGTTAGTATTTCTGTTTTTAGATTAATTAATTTCCAAAATTATAAGTACAGTACAATTAGATGATGCAGATCTACTCATGCAAAATCCCGATCTTTTTGGTGGCGATATCCTTGGAGATTTCGATCATGTAAGTAATAATACAAATCGATAAAAGATTTTAAATCAAACAGCTGTGGTGCAAATGAAAAATAATCATTGTTTACTCCAAATTACTCGCTATAATTAAACATTTTCAGACGAGGGGTGCAGTTATAAATAATTATGAATTGTGGCCAGGAGGTTCTATACCATACGTAATTGAAAACGAACTGTGTAAAAAATTCGTTTCCAATTGTTTTAAAATTTTTGAAATATATATCTTTTAATATGTTGTTTTAAAACTTTTAGTAATTTACCAAAGATTTAGACGATTAATAAAAATAGCCATGATGCATTTCGAACGGTATACTTGTGTTCGATTTGTACAGAGAACCAACGAAAAAAATTACGTAAGAATTTTCAAAGGTCCTGGGTAAGTTCAGCAAAAATCTCAACAAAATATAAACAAACTTATTATAATTAATTCGTATACTTTCAGCTGTTTTTCGAAAGTGGGTCGAAATAAAGGGGAACAAGTCTTATCACTGGCAAAAGGTTGCTGGAACCATGGAACCATAGTTCATGAATTGAATCACGTTGTTGGCTTCTACCACGAACAAAATCGACCCGACAGAGATGAATACCTAAAAGTATTTTGGGAGAATATAGAACAAGGTAAGAGAATTTCAATTTTAACAATTATATGCAAAATATATGAATTAAAACTTGTGTTTAATATATTATTATAATGTACTTGTAGATATGGAAGCTCAGTTCGTTAAGTTTACGCCACATGAAATGAGATTATTAAATGAATTTGATTACAATTCCGTTATGCTCTACGGAGAAAGATTTTTCTCAAAGGACGGGCACAGCAGAACTTTGGAAGCATTAAAACCGGGTGTGAGCCTCATTGACGTCAGCAGTAAACCAGGGTTGAGCAAAAGTGATATCGGCTCGTATAAATATTTTATATAACTGTAGTAATTATAAGTAAAACTGATTTATGTAAATCCTACTCTGCACTTTTATAAACATATATATTTATCTTTGTAATTATATCTTATTATCGAACATAACTTTATGCTGAGATTTCTTTAAATTATTTATTTATATTGACAAAAGTTTAATGATTTCGTATTAAATATATTTAAATTTTAAAAAGTCTTTAAAATCAAAATGTCTTTGTAATGAAAATTCTTTTTATCAAAAGTCAGCTTTTTGAAAACCGTGCGTTTTGAAAATAATTTTCTTCCAATTTTGTAAACATTATAAGCAATAAAGTATTTAAACAAGACAGAAATTTATCTCTGTACTCGAATTTCGTAAATGCAGTACGCGTATAGTAATTTTCAGTGCTAAATTATAAAATTGTTGGTTAATATTACCTATAGTTCCAAAATGGCGGCTCGTCTCTGATTCAAGGGAACAGAAGAAACAAAACAGTGTGGACACACGTTCTAATTTAATCTAACCTATTCTAATAATTTGTTTAATAATAATTATGGTAATTTATTAGAATAGTTTAGGTTAGGTTAGAACGCGTGTCCACACTGTTTTGTTTCTTTTCTTCCCTTGAATCAGAGACGAGCCGCTATTTTCAAACCATAGGTAACATTACCAAATTGTTTTCTGTTAATAATTTTTACTAATGAAATAAAAACTAACTAAAAATTATGAAATATTAAAATCAAGTTATTATGTAAATTTGCTTTTAAAAAATTTAAAATAAAGGAATATTTAACAAACTAAATAATTATTTTCGTTGTTGATAGGTTTCGTAGATGTGCATACAATTAAAATGCCCTCTATTATATGGGCCTTATAAGCATATGCCCAAGGTTTGCCACCACATCCGAACAAAAAAATAAGAAAATAGAAAACACGAGATATGCAAAACAATTCGGGTTTTTTTATGTTTTGATGTTAGTATATGTGTGTGTGGAAACACAAAAAATACAAGAGTTATTAAGCTTCAAACAGGGTGAACAAACACTCTTTGAAGCTTAATAACTCTTGTATTTTTTGTCGAATATTTTTGAACTTTTGCAGAAAGATTTGTTTATTAGGGTATTGATGCAACTAATTTAAATTTTGGTGATTAAAGATCAAGAGAGTAGGAAAATAAAGGGGGTCGTGTATTTCTAATAAGGTCGGACTTAATAACAAACCTACATTTTATTAGCATTTACAAATTTTTTTTTTTTCAATAAAATTTATTCCTGCCTACAAAATTAAGGTATTTGCCATTTTATAATATTTAAAAGTATGGAAAATGTTTAGTAATGAAATATCATAACAGGGCGACACACGCGCAGTTTTAGGAAAGTTTCTGAACATTTAAAACAGTTATGAAGCAGTTGTCCTCTCATATACCGTATTTAATCGATTATAAGACGATATCGCATATAGGACGAGGTGTGACTTTAAAGATAAAAATAAAGAAACTTAGATTTATTAATGCAATTTTAATTATATTTCTTTCAATCACAAATAAAATGTCAAATGCACGTAAATGCACACATTGTCCTGCATAAATTACTGGCATTTTAAACTCCAAGGAAAAATGAAGTATTTGTATAGTCTAGTAAGAAATATTTTTTTTTTCTTCTAAATGTAAAATCGTCTCGGCAGTTTTATAATGTAATTTCCTATTCTCTGTTCTGTTTCACGTTTGCTTCTTATTTACGTGTTAAGATGACTCCGTTTAACGCTGTTTCCTTTAGCGCTCTGTCATCTAGGAACGCATCCCCCGCGTTAAGCGGGGTCTTACTGTATTATTTAAATTACTATTAATTAATCTTTATTTTGTATTTATTTATTATCGTGTATTCCTTCTTATTATTTTTAACTTAATTTTTTCAAACGACGGTAGCAAGATGTTAAGTTTTATGGCATGGTGTGCATTTGGATAGGAGGAGGTTTAATTATTGAAACCAGATTGAACAGAATAAAGGTTACAGATATTTCAAGTATTTTTAAAGTATATCAGAGGGAGAAGTTTTTAAGATTTGTAAGCTAGTATGCAGAAAGGGGAACTGTTTCACCGAGAGTATAAACAGATATCCCTGAATTATTTCCTTTGTTGAGGACGAACAGCTGAGAACAGCTAGCAAACGGTATCTGTTTAAATCCATAAATGCTCTCAAACAACAGCAACAGTTTAAATGCATCTTTGCAAACAGTCAAAAGACGGTAAGTAGATTTCAACTAACTTTGATATGTTGATAGATGTAGGACTTTCTTTTCGTCTTGTCTCCTACTTTTGTAACTTCGCTTGTGTTTAGTCCAGTAAAGACACTTAATTGCTTACTAAACTAACATTTAATTGTGACACTAGACATTACAATTAACGACATAAACATTGAACATTAAATTTGAATCGTCTCGTCTTAGTGGAAAAGAAACATGAAGTCCCGTCTGGACTCGTCTTCCGTCTTCTTCCCGCCTTTCCTCTCAAACGTCGTCTGGCTACACCCAAGTCTCGCCCCGTCCCGCTCTCGCCTTCGTCCCTCGCCGTCCGATGGCGCCCCGCCTCCCACAACTCGGCCATCCTGCAATTTTCTCCGTCCTCGGAGAGACGACTGGAAAATTAAGAAAAAGAAAAAAACAACACACACACACACACACACAAAAACATAAGAAAAAGTTCTTGATGTCAGTCAAGGTCAATGGGCCATGGCTTCATGTGGTCAGCTGCAGTAACAGTCGCATTAGGCCCTTCATGATGACCAATTTTCTCAACCGCATATCTATCCCTAGGCATCGTCGAGGTAACCTTGTAAGGCCCAAAAAACTTAGGCCTTAGTTTGAGTCCTGTCCCATACTGAGTTCTTTGAATGGCAACAAGGTCGTTAACCTGATATTTGGGAGCTGGTTTTCTCTTCTTATTGTAAGATTTACGATTTTCCTCCTGTAGTTTCAGGATGTTTTGTTTGGCATCTTCTCGGATCTTGTCTCTATCTTGCATCGTAAAATTTAAAAATTCTTCCTCCAAGATCTCTTTTATTCTTAGGTCTTCTTTATTTTTCATTTTGGTACCGATCAAAATTTCGAAAGGTGTATATCTGGTACTACGCGTTGGTGTACTATTGATGATTCTTTGGACGTCTGAAACATATTTGTACCACTTTGTAGCGTCTTCTTGCGCGAGTTTCGCCAAAACGGGGATCAAGATGCTATGCATACGCTCTATCTGTCCATTTCCTCTAGGGATACCTGTGGCGATCGTAATGTGCTCAATCATCTCGTTGGTGCAATAATCGCTAAATTCTTTGGAGGTAAAAGCAGTTCCACGATCCGTGACAATACGAGACGGGTTTCCAAATACCGCTTGTTGGATCCTCAACTTATCCAAAGCATCTCGTGTAGTTGTTGACTTAACGGGGTAAAACCACACAAACTTAGTAAAACTATCTACTACCGTGAATATGTGCTGGTAGTTTTTGTTCGTTGAGGGTAGTGGTCCGAGAAAATCTACATGGTATGTGCTCAAAGGACTGTCTCCCTTTGGTATAGGATTTAATAAGCCTTCACCTTTCCCCCTTTTCCTATTATATAGTATGCAGTCAACGCAGTTCAGTATGACGTTTTCTATGTGTTTTCTAGCGTTTGGGATATAAAAATTGCATTTTAGAAGATCCTCCGTCTTCGCCGCTGCGAAATGACCTTTCCGATGTACGTGTTTGATTAAGTCAGTTTGCATCGACTTGGGTACAACGTACAGTTCTAGTCCGTTTTCGTATTTGTATAGAACGTTATTTTTCAGCACGTAGTCATTTGTCTCTCCTTTTCCCACTGAATCTTTAAGAGCTTTTATATCCTCGTCAGTATCCTGCGCAGACACAATCCTTGTCGTTATTTCGTCGGAAGAGCGCGTAACTAGTAAAACTGTATTGCGGCTTAGTGCATCTACATGTTTCATCTGACTGCCTTTCCTATGGACAACTTCATAGTCAAATTCGTCAAGTAATAAAGACCATCTTGCTAATTTTGGGGTAAGCTCCTTCTTTCCGAGTGTTCGTTGGAACGCAGCACAGTCCGTAATTATTTTAAATTTGGAACCCAACAAATAGTTTCGAAATTTTTTCAAGCCCTCAATTATCGCGAGTACTTCTAACTCGTAACTGTTATATTTTTCTTGCTGAGGTGATGTTTTCCTACTCATATAATTAATCGGGTAATACTTTCCGTTGTCAGCTTGCTGTAGCAAAACTGCTCCGAACCCGAGGCAACTTGCATCTGTATGCAATTCTAATGGAGCACCACGCTTGAAAATATGGAGAACTGGACTTTGTGATAGCATGTCCTTCAATTTTTGGAACGCTTCTAGTTGCTCTGAACCAAATCTGAATTTTACTCCATCTCTAAGTAAATCACTTAAGGGTTTTGCTATCTTCGAATAGTGGGGAATGAATTTCCTAAAATAACCCGTGAGTCCTAGAAAGCTTTGAACATGTTTTACGGTTTTGGGTTGTGGAAACTTTTGAACGGCTGCTGTTTTAGTCGGAGAAGGTCTAATTGTTCCGTCTTTGATGACATAGCCGAGAAATTCTACTTCGTTCTTTAAGAATTGACATTTCTCGAAATTAAGTTCCAACCCATATTCTGAAGCTACTTCCAGTACACGCTTCAACTTTTCTAAACCTTCCTGTGCGTTTGATGACGGTATTAGGATATCATCCATATAAATTACTACAGTTCTATCTTGTAACAACGGTCTAAACACATGGTAAATATAACGTTGAAATACGCTTGGGCTATTACACAAGCCAAAAGGAACCTTTAAAAATTCGTACTGGCCCTCGTGTGTAACGAAAGAGGTATACTTTCTACATTTCTCATCAATGTCAACATGGAAAAATCCATTTTTTAAATCGAGCGACGTGAACACTTTTGATTGTTCCAAACGATCTATCACATCCTCAATCAAAGGCAAGGGGAAGTGATCTCTGACCGTTTTCCGATTCAACTTTCTAAAGTCGACGCACAGTCTAATTTTGCCATTTTTCTTCTTGCATAAAACTACTGGCGCAGCGTAATCCGAACAACTAGGTTTGATTATGCCACCGTCTAGCCATTCTTGGATTTGGTCTTCTACTATTTTTTGTTCTTCGAATGACATTCTACGTGGGCGATGACTAATGGGGATTTCGTCAGTTAAAATAATTTGCATCTTCAACCCGGTATCCTTAACCTTATTTGGCTCATAGGTTGTAATTAGTTTCATCAAATCCTGTCGTTGTTCTGTGTCCAGAATGTGACTTAAGTCTATCTGACAATCGGTCGCATCTGCCAATTGACTCAAAAAGCATGTTTTTTCGCTCTCAGCTTCTGAGGGATCAGTTAAATCATGCTCCCTGTCGTCGGTGAACGAAACATGGTTAAAACGGTTCAATCTGCCCATATCTGCACTTGATTGTATTTTCTTGCTTCTATCGTAAGGCATCGAGAATGTATCAGATTTGGAAGTCAACTTTTCTTGTTTATTTGCGCCGAAGTCGTTTGTGTCACTGACCACAAGGGGTGGTCGCTCGCCAAGTGATTTAATGTTTTGAAAACCGTTTCCCTCTCCCTTCTCAGCGGAATGCGAAAGGGACATCTGCTCCTTTCTAGGGGCGTCATCTGATCTAACGAGTGTTGATTCAGCTGCAGACTTTCCATCGGGAACAAAAATTCGAGTATAGTTAACACGAATAGTATTTTGACTTCGCTTTCCCATGACTTTGAATCCGTAGTTTGTTATAGAGAAGTTCAGTTTATTCAGAATATCTGTTCCTATTATCATAGAATTACATAGATCACCTTCTACCACGTAAATATTTGCAGGAAGAGAGTATTCGTCAATCTTTATTTCGCTTTCGAAGAAACCTAACGGAGAAACACTATTCCCATCTAATCCAATTAAAGATGCATTATCTGAGTTTAATTTCGGAGTTCCTACTTTTTCATAAAAATGCCTTGATATCATCGTTACTTCCGACCCGGTGTCGACGAGTCCTTTTGTTTTTGCACCTAGGATTTCAGCATCCGTTTCAATCTTGTTGTTACATCCAGAGAAATGGCTTAGTCCCATTTTGTTTACTTCTTTTTGAGGACAAGCGTTAGCTTTATGGCCGAATCTTTGGCACTTAAAACATCTAGTACCTTCAGATTTATACGAGCAATTACTCGAAATGTGACCAATTTCGTTACAATTAAAACATTTGACAGTTTTACCGTCATGCTTACTCCGATAAGGCTGGGGTTTTCGATGCTCTGTAGGTAGATTCGGTTTAGACTGAACCGAACGAGAATACGCAGACCGGATCTTCTCATACACTCTCAACTTTTCACGAAATTCTGTTAAATTATCTGTTCCGTATAACATCGCTTTGTTGCTGGGTATGTCACGTATACCGGAAATAACATATTCGATCAACCCGTCAGGTTCAATTTTTCCATGACTAGCGAGTTCTTGCATTTTAAAGAAATATTCTTGCACAGATTCATTGGAGAGCATTTGGCGTTTAGCCAACATACCGTGCAATCGCGCTGAGTTATATTTACTACCAAATTCCGCTTTTAATTCCGATTTCAATTTATCCCAGGAATTAATACCGCTTTGACTTTCGACAAATAATTTCGCTAACCCTGTTAAGGATTGTTTTGCAAATATAAATTTATGTAAATCGGACCAAGTCATCATTTTAGCAAAGTCTTCGAATGCAACCAGCCATTTATCGATAGAACAATACTCACTACCATCGAAAGGTTTGATTACGTTTTTCACGTCATGAAAGTTAATGGAAAGTTTGCTCATATCCGAAACGCGCGGACAATTATTGCCAGGTGAATCATCCACAGACTGAACTTCTAATACATCTTCGTCTTCGGTATCAACGTCTGCCAAGATCCGATTTGATTGCAATGATCTTAAGTCAGAAAGAGAAAGAACAAGCCTTTCGACGATTTCGTCTTTAGTACCGTCATATTTAACATTTAACAAGTTGCACAAAACAACCAGATCGTTTAATCGAAAGTTCTCATTAATATATTGCACTTTCTTTTTTAGGTTTTCGTCCTCTTTGGATGGAAAATTGAATCCACCAAAGGTTCTCAATCTTTTTCTGTTATTTCTATCTCCAATCTCTTCGAATACAAGTTGATGCAACAATTTTATCGAATTTGTCGAGGCCGACTTTAGCGTTTCGCCGATAATTTCTACGAGCGTCGCCATCTTAAAAATAGAATTTTAGAATTACTCACGGTTTGCCGAAATGTAAGTCGAAGTTCTTCCGGAGGTCGATGTATTCGGACTGTCCACCGTCGAAATTTTCACAAAACAGAAATGTCCGTAAATGTCCAGTGTACCTACAAAACCAAAGCACAGTTCGTCGAATCTTCTCGAGTTGAGCCTAATCCACATCCAAGCCTATTCCTATCCCGGACGAGCCCCCACTTTTGTAGGACTTTCTTTTCGTCTTGTCTCCTACTTTTGTAACTTCGCTTGTGTTTAGTCCAGTAAAGACACTTAATTGCTTACTAAACTAACATTTAATTGTGACACTAGACATTACAATTAACGACATAAACATTGAACATTAAATTTGAATCGTCTCGTCTTAGTGGAAAAGAAAAATGAAGTCCCGTCTGGACTCGTCTTCCGTCTTCTTCCCGCCTTTCCTCTCAAACGTCGTCTGGCTACACCCAAGTCTCGCCCCGTCCCGCTCTCGCCTTCGTCCCTCGCCGTCCGATGGCGCCCCGCCTCCCACATAGATGATAAAATAATTACTGAATTCTTTGCGCTTTATTTGTAAATATAAAAGTAGGTCCAAGAGAAATCCGAATTGTGTGCTTTTTACAGAATAGTAATGGAATGTTTGTAATAGTTTTTCGGATTAGCACCTCGATATAGGATTGGCATATTGGGTTATGTTATGTTATAGTTGTTTTATCGTTTATGGGTTATAACCCCATAAATTTAATAGCTACAACGTATCAAGTGCGCTGGTGAAGTGGCATTCTTCTGTTAACTTGACTGTGAATCCATTTGTTTAGTTTTATTAGCCTAATACTACGTTCGCACACAATCCACGACTTACTTCGATCTCGATTTACATACAATCTGGATTGTGACTGTCGCCAGTCAAACGTCCTGCTGTTAGCACAAGAAGTCCGCTCGAGAACAACCGGCTTTTTTTTTTTTTTTAACTCTTTCCGCCCTGCGGGCACTAAGAGGGCCTCTTTTAGTAGGCCCATTTATGGGTTCGGCCAGGTCCACAATGGGGCGACCGGGTGGTGAGGGACGGGGGCCCGACATACCCGAACGGACCACCCCCCCAAAATTCCTGGGGATTATTCGACCCGTTCGGATTCGATTCCGGGTCCCCCAGAGCGGTAGGCTGCCACCTTAACCGCTCGGCCATCCGGCCGCTGAACAACCCGGCTATTACACGCGATGATAAAACTGACATTACTTCGCGGTAAATCACGAACACCATCAATAACTACCGCAAGGAGTTTCAAGTTTATTTTTCTAGTGTACTTGTTAAAATACATTTTCAATAACTGTGGGGATAGTTATATGATAAGAATAAGTTAGTATTCTGTAAACCAGCGTGGTCGATTACAATAATTACTAATCACTTTATTTTGATGTTAATTATATTGACAATTCTGTTGTAAATTTTATTTCTTGAATAAATTACAGTCCCAACAAAATGACTAAAAGAGTGTATAATTCTTGGCTACAATAAGATGTAGACGAGGCGCTAAATAAATTACGTCGTGGTAAAATTGGATTTAATGAAGCACACAGGACCTATACAATTTCTAAACCATCTTTTCGACGTTATCTGAAAGAGTTAAGTACGCACAAGAAATTCGGTAGACCGAAAGATCTGACTGAAGCGATGGAAAAGGAACTAGTCAATCATGTTCTTATACTGGAATCTTGTTTCTTTAGCCTCACTACAACTGATTTAAGGAAATTAGCGTTTCAGTTAGTGGAGAAATACAAATTAAAACATAGTTTTAACTCGGAAAACGGGATGGCAGGAAAGAAATGGTTCTACAAATTCATGAAGGACAACCCTTCCCTATCTTTGCGTACACCAGAGGCCACCTCAATAGCAAGAGCTAAGGGATTCAATAAAAATGGAATAACTGATTTTTTTAAAACAAATATGAGTAAATATTAGACAAGTACTAGTTTAACACCAACCGAATTTATAATGTGAATGAAACTGGCTTCTCAACAGTATACAAACTGCAAAGAATCATTGCTGAAAAGGGAAAACACCAAGTGAGTGCAATTACTAGTGGAGAAACGGGTTTGACAAATACATGCATATGCTCTATGAATACTACAGGTGAATACATACCACCAAGGTTAATGTGTCATCCTGACACCAGTATAAGATACCACCAAGGTTAATGGTGTCATACAGAATACATACCACCAAGGTTTATAGTGTCATCCTGACACCAGTATGTCGGAATCGACATACGATCCCGATGACGATCTCGTTCTCACGCGAGCGTTTACGTATTATAGGCTGCCGGATCCGGATGGAGACGACACGAGAGACAACGTGGTTAGGAGAGTGCACCAAACACTTATTAAACAATAACAACTATTTGTTTATTTAACTAAGAACACAAATGCTTAGAATTTTATAGATAAGTTACGTCTACAATCTAACAAGTTTGCGTTCCTAGGTGGAGAGAGAGAGTTTACATCTAGACACATTGCATAGATACCTTAAATTTCCGGATTGAAGGAGCTCACTGGGAGTTGCTTTTTCTCTTCCTTTAGAAGTTGCTTTTGAGGAGTCATGTCTAGGGATTGCAATCCAGGAGCGTTTTCAATCCAGCTGGATTTTTGCTGGACCAACATCACTCCAGATGGACCCAGCGCGGATGTATTTTTGTTGCAATAAAGTGTTATCTATCTATCTATCTACCCAGCAATTTATGTTTTTTTAAAGAAATAAAACATTTTTTTAATACTTAAAAAACTTTTATTATTTAGATCGGTCACTATAAATCAGTAAAACGTCTTACACATTTATAAACTGAACTTCGGTTCGGTTTAACACTTGAGATAGAGATAATTAACTTTAAATGCTTAATTAGATTATAATTATAATGTAATTTTTAATGTAAATAATAGCAAAGACAATACTACTACTTAATTTATATTAATATATTATAATAATGTAAGGACGGGTAATTAGTGGCTAAGTGGCTATCAGTCTTACAAGTTTTCTTATATAGGTTTTACATATCAGTCTTTAAGTAATTTAATTATTAGTGTTAGTGAGGTAGTGAGTAAGTAATTAGTAGTAGTATAGTAGTTTGTTATTATTATCACAATCATGAATCACATACATTCATATCATCATATATCTAAGATACTGATACTCATTAATTTAATTAACTATTTAACTAACTAGGTAGTCTCAGTTTCTCACTAATTTTCACAATGAAATTGCCTTGCCTAGCCTACTAACCACTTATAGAATAAAAGTTAAAAACTCTTACTTAATAGAATTAAAGTTATAAAATATTAGTCTTGTCTTGAATTTTAAAGTATTTTAAAGGATTAAATGAAATTAAAACAATCACTACAGTTATTTTTTTGACTTTTCTGGAAGTAAGATCTCAAGAAACAAATGGCATTGATGGTGTTGTCTCTCAACCTACTTCTTAATGAATTGCATATATATTTTGCTGCGGAGAAGGCCCTTCCTGCTTCTACGCTATTTGGTTTCAGGGTCATCAAATAATCATAAATCGTTCCGTGAGGTGATTCATTGACGTCACAACCGACTGTAAATTAGAATTATGCACCAGGACCAGGAGAGGAGTTACTTATTTTATTTAGCGCGAAGACACTTTATTTCGCGAGAGCGGAAAGTCAACTGGCAATTAGATCAGAAGAGGTAATGCGCGGGCGGTGCAGTATAGATAGGGGGTGTAGCACTTGCCACACTGAACGGCAACGTCACTCTCGCCGCCGAGCGATAAAGCACGTAGCAAAGCGGCAACGCCGACAACGTAGACTTTTGCGCCATTATTTAGAAAGTTAATTGAATATTTGCGGATCCGCAGCGCTGTGGATGAAGAATGCGCTGTATCCAGCAATTTCAATCTCTAGTCACGTCACGAAGGCGTCACGTCAAAGGAGTTCACTTATTCAAGGTGTTCGCGTTTCGAAGGAGTCACTTTAAGGAGTCCACTTGGATGGAGAAGTATCCGAACGAGGAGCAAGGCGACGACAAACTTGTAGTCACGACCTCGATCGTCATCCGACCCTCCCTTTTGTTGGGAGGGTCTATCTCGTGTCTCCTATTGTCCATTTTTTGGAAATGTTATAGATTGTAGCCAGTAGATGAATTTCGATGAAAGTTCAGAGTGACACATTCGGACGATGTGTCAGTTTGTGAAGGAAGTAAATTCGGTGGAAAACACCCTCACATCCTTCCATCTTTTATTAATTGTTGGAAAAAGTTTTTTCTTTAAATTTTATCTATTAATATATTATTTATAAAAATTTATAAACATTTTCTCTTTATAAAAGGCTATAGAAAAAACGCGAGAGGAGATCTAGGCTCTCACATCAATATTCAAACGTACACGTATGAACGATCATTTGAAGAAAGGAGCACCACACGGAACTATATTTGCGTGTTCAAAGAATGAATGGATAACATTAGAACTCTTTGTTTAGTGGTTGAAACATTTTATCACGTATACCAAGTTGGAAAAGATTGACAATAAGCAAGTACTAATTGTTTTAAATGGAAATACTACCCACACCAAAAATATGGATGCTATTTTAATCGCACGCAAATATGGCATAATACTACTTTCCTTTCCTGCACACAAAACACACCGTCTTCAGCCATTGGACCGTTTTTTTAAATCAGTTAAGAGTTATTATAACGAAGCCTTATCAATTTGGGTAAGAACAAATCCTGGCGAAACAATTACACAAAGTACCGTTTCGAAGTTATTGGGTAAAGCATACCCAAATTCTGTTCGTATGGATATCGCCATAAACGGCTTTAAATTTACAGGATTGTGGCCATGTAATAGACGCGTGAATGAAGACTTTTCTGCTTCAATAATAAATAATGAAGACTCATTGACGAAACCAATTCCAGAACAGAATATTGAAACTGAAGAAATTGAAAGTCTGTCAGCCGACACACTTCCATCGACCTCTAGGACAAAACCTACACAAGTAGTGACAAATAAAGAAATTGAAACATTTGCTGTCGATATTATTGTGTCAGATTCAGTCTCTAACTTATCACGTCAGACTTCGATAGAAATAAAGGGAAATTTGAATATGCTGGCTCCAAATCCACGTTTAAATAAAAAAACGCGCAAAAGCACAATTTTATCAAAGGAATTAACGTCTTCTCCGTATAAGATTTATCTTAAAAATAAAGAAGATATGAAGCAAAATTTTGTTAAACGTAAATTACAAAAAAAGAATATAAAACGAAAAAGGTAAAAAATAGTAAAAACAACGATTGGTTTTGTAAAATATGCAACGATATCCATGAAGAAAACATGATTCAATGTTTAAAATGCAAGTCTTGGATTCATGATACATGCGGCCGAGTTACAAAACAAACAAGAACATATGTTTGTATTGACTGTGAATGAAGATATAGTTGTGTAGTTGTGTTAATAAAATATACTCGTTTAAACCGTATATTGATTTAATTTTAGTTTGAGGTACGACTTAGGTACTGGTTTCCTTAGTCGTACCGATTTCAATTTTTTAATTTTACGAGTTTAAAGAAAATGTGCACAGACTATTACATTTTTTTTTGCAATAACTAAAAGCAGGGTTTATTAAGGTTTCCAATGATACTCATAAGTATGTGTTTACTAATATATTCTCTGGTTTCTTAGAACATTTTTTAAAAGGTACGACTTGGGCAACCTTACCTTACATTATGATATAATTATAATATAACCCAATATTTCAATCCTATATCTACGTGCTGATCCGAAACGATAAACATTCCACTATTATTCTATAAAAAGCAGACAATTTACATTCCTCTACAGACTACTCTTGTATTTACAGATGAAGCACAAAATATCCCGTAATAATTTCTATTAATAATAATTAATAGATGAAATATCATCTATTAATATATCAAAGTTAGTTCAAATCTACTTACCCTCTCTTGACTGTTTGGAGATATGCAGATAAACTGTTGCTGTTGTTGTTTGAGAGCATTTGCAGTTTTAAACGGATATCGTTTGTCAGCTGTCGTCTTTAAGAAAAGAAGTAATTAGGGAACGACCTGTTTATACTCCCGGTGAAACAGCTCTTCTCTTTGCATACTGCTTACAAATCTTGTAATCTGCTCTCTCCGATACTTAAAAAATACTTGAAATATCCGAAACCTTCATTCTGTTCAGTCTGTTTTCAATAATTAACGTTCTAACGGATTCAGCAATTTGGTTGTGGCATTATAATTATAAAAGAATTGATATTGAATAACGTAGAAACGTCGATTGAAAAACTCACTTTCTAAACTGCTTTAAACCCAATCTCCAAACTGCCTTATGATACCAAACGTATTTCTATAAGATGAAGATCAGAACATACGTCAAGTTCATAACATGCACACCGTTTACAAAAAAAGAAAAGAAAAGAAAAAACCTAACCACAATTTAAGTTTGCCTTATCTTGTCGAAATTGAAAAGCTATCTTTACTGCAATTTTTTCCGTAAATTTTATTAGGCGTACAGTACATCTTGTATTTGTTAGAATCTTACAGCATTAATACAACCTGAGGTTAAAGCTAGATTTATTTTAACACCACATCCAAATTATAGACAGATGCAGAGCTATCAAAATGGCACCCATACCGTACAATAAGCTGTGTGGTGTGAACTCATTTTTCAGGAGGAGAGTCGATTTATCAGAATTCTAAAAAGTGTGAAACAGAAAAAGTATGTTGATTTATTTAGTGTGACGAGTTAAACGATGTCGAGTAAACCGAGTTTTTTAACACTAATATCATAAATGCCTATGTAAGTCGGCCGGGACCACAAAAATTGACTACGTAACCGACGAGTATCGAGTTATCCGGGTGACGACTTATGCGGACTCGACTGTATAATAAAGTCCAGAACAGAGTTGCTTATCTTTCCCGGCGACATTTAAACTGCGTATGTGCCGCCATCTATTATAATGCTTTACTATTATTAAATTTTTAAAAATATTTTTAATTATTATAAAATGGCAAAAACGCTTAATATACAGGCCAGCGATATGTTTTATAAACAATTTGTAAACGCGAAAAACGAGTAAAACCGTCATTAAACCAGACACTATTGGAAATACACCCGATTCCCTTTCTCTCCCTACTCCCTCAACCTTTAATCACCAAAATTAAAATTAAACTCAAAATACCCTAATAAACAAACCTTCCTGCAAAAGTTCAGAAATTTTCGACAAAAAGCACAGCAGTTATTAAGCTTCAAAGAAAATGAACAAAATCGTGCCTCTCAAACACACATACTAACATCCATACATGCAGAAAAACTCCCAAAATTTTAAAATATCTCATGTTTTTTAATTGTCCTATTTTTTTCCTTTGATCGAATGAGGCGTCGAACCCTATGCATATAATTAAAAGGCCTTTTCGTTCCCACAGTACAAAAGTATTACCAACAAAAATGATTATTTAGTTCGTTAAGTACTCGTTTATTTTAAATTTTTAACTGCAAATTTACCTAATATCTTGATTTTAATATTTCATAATTTTTAGTTAGTTTTTATTTCATTAGTAAAAATGATTAACAAAAAACAAATTTATATAATAATTTAGCGCTCAAAATGTCTATATGCGTATAGCATTTGCCGAAATTCGAGTACAAAGATAAATTTCTGCCTTGTTTAAATACTTTATTGTTTATAAAGTTTACAAAAATTGGAACAAATTTGTTTTCAAAACGCCCGTTTCAGCCATCTTTTATATAAAGAAAAATTTTAGTACATAAACATTTTGATTTTACAGACTTTTTAAATTTAAATATATTTAATACGAAATCATTAAACTTTTCCCAATGTAAATAAATGATTTAAAGAAATCACAGTATAAAATAATATTCGATAATCATACGATATACGATATAAACAAAAGAAAATGTATATTTTAGAAAACTGCAGAGTAGGATTTACATATATCAGTTTTGCTTATAATTACTACAGTTATATAAAATATTTATACGAGCGATATCACTTTTGCTCAACCCTGGTTTACTGCTGACGTCAGTGAGGCTCGCACCCAGTTTTAATGCTTCCAAAGTTTTGCTGTGTCTGTCCTTTGAAAAATATCTTTCTCTATAGAGCATAACGGAATTATAATCAAATTCATTTAATATTCTCATTAGATTTGGCGGAAACTTATAGAAATTTATTCTGTGATCTACAAATAAATTATAATACTTTAAACAAGATTTAATTTATAGGCCTATACTTTGAAAACAATTGTTTAAATTGAAATTCTCTTACCTGGATCTATATTCTCCCAAAATACTTTTAGGTATTCATCTCTGTCGGGTCGATTCTGTTCGTGATGGAAGCCGACAAGATGATTTAATTCATGTTCTATGCTTCCATGATTCCAGCAACCTGTTGCCAATGATAGAACTTGTTCTCCTTTCTTTCGACCGACGTGTGAATAACAGCTAAAAGTATACGAATTAATTATACATTTGTATATAGTTTTCTGATGTTTTTTGCATTACTTACGTAGGGCCTCTGACAATTCTTACGTAATCTTTTTCGTTGGTCCTCTGTACAAATCGAACACAAGTTTTCCGTTCGAAATGCTTTATGGTTTTCTTTAGTAATCGTCGAAATCTTTTGGAATTTAATCAAAGTTTTAAAACCAGATATTATAAGATAAATATTTCAAAGATTTTAAAATAATTGGAAACGAATTTTTACACAGTTGTTTTTCAATTACGTATGGTATGGATCCGCCGGGCCACAATTCATAATTATGTGGAACTGCATTTCTTGTCTAAATTTATTCAAGTTGGAGTAACTGAATATTTTACATTTACATTACAACTGCTTAATTTACAATCGTCGATCGATTTGTATTATTACTTACATCATCGAAATCTCCAATGATATCGCCACCAAAAAGATTGGGATTTTGTAAGAGTTGATCTGCATCTTCTGAATCTACTTATAATTTTGCAAATTAATTAGTCTAAAAACTAAATACTAACAATGATTACGGGATGTACAACTTTACCTTCAGAATGCTTGTGATGAAAATTTTCAAAATTTTGATCAATTAAACGGTTAGAAAAAGCCAGAAAAAAGATTGCTAAACAAATCATTTTTAAAACTTACAGCTCTAAATGGACATAATGCACTGGTTTATAAACAAAATACTGTGTACTCCAATAAACTTTACTTTACATAAATAAAACAAATGTTTACATTAAATAAATGCAGAATAATCTTTTAGATGTTTTTTCCCAGCTGTTATGTGAAACGTAAGAGTATAGCGTATGGTCAAAAAATACCCTTTAAGATGTTTATATTTTTGAACTCACGAGGCCTTGAAACGTCGAAAAATAAAATCAAGACTGCTTAAGCCTATCTGATAGCACGCTTTACAAGTTGCGAATAAAATATTTTTAAAATAAATTTATTATAAAATTTGATTTAATAAAATATACTAATCGGGAAGCCAAAGCCTAACGTTGGAAATTTCTAGCTCACCGACTTAATGCATAAGTTATAAGCCTAATTTTCAGTTCGAATCGAATGAATCGACCGAACATAAGATAACGAAAATCAAGTAATTGCGCATGCGCGTGGAAATCGGACAGACTGTCAAAAGTCTTAACATAATCACTTTACCACTACCGTGTATTATGCTAAAAAGAATGTTCTCCGTATGTGTGGATGAGAGTGTGTTTGTGTGGAGGACACGAATGTGTTCATCCACTTTAAAAAATAACTGCCGTGTATTGACACTATTTTTTTTAGTGGATAAAAGCCAAACGTTTGGTGAGATAGAAAGAGCTAATGTGTCTTATCTGGCATGGGGTCTGTCTTCACTTTTACGAATACAGATTAGAGATAAGATAGCACTAAAAGATATAGAGGAAATCGTCTTTGGTTTGAAATTCAAGGCAGGAAATAATCGCGCTTTCGAATTATCGAGTTTCGAATTATCCGAGATTTATATACGTCTGTACAATATGTCAAATGCCACGTAACTGATTAAGCAAACGGTATACGACTTCGTATACAGAACTTTATTTTCGTTAATTAATAATTAATAATATTAATTGTCGGAACGAAGTGACGACTAATACTTGACTTCATGCATCCCTTGTCAACATTATAACTCTAGATTGAGTTGTTTGATCTTGATAAAACTTTCTAGGACGATGATATTATATTGCAATCTGATAGTTTCCCCTTACCTTAGCATCCTAGATGACTATACATAAATGACGGGGATTAACTCTTCCAAAAATCAAAATAAATATAGGGAAAGAAAGAGACATTTATCGGTCTTACCTATGTTACATTAAGTCGAGTGAAAAAAATAACTGACTCAGTATTTCTGAAGAGTTACAATAAAGATCGCTACGTGTCATTCTGTAAGTCCAAGGCCAATAGGGATAGCCAGAATTTCGAGAGACGTTCGAAAATCAATTAATGTATGGCATATTCTGGCCTTATATTTGAACGCTTAAATGATCCAATAGAAATCGAATATATTGTTGAGAACGAATGATTATTTGTTTCTGTTTTTCCTCATAATCTAGAAACTAAAGGTGCGAGCAGCTTCGTTCCGACTACACGCTGATACAGCGTTACTTAACTAGTTTAAATGAAATGCAGGTAAATAGCACGTGCCCAGTGAGCATCTCACATATTGCTAGATAGCCTTTATAAAAAGTAAATGTTAGCAAATTTCTTTTTAAAGTATCCCAAATAGTAGTATGTCGCCCAAATGTAGAAACTTACAGTCATACGAATATCTCAATCTGTTACTGGCAGCCCCATCTTGCAATCCCGAAAACCATCCGTATTTTATGAGATAAGAGAAAAAAAGCAACCCATGGGTAAGAATACACCCAAAAACGTATTATTGTAAAAGCAATGCTATATTCACCAGATTAAAGTTGTTCATAAAACAGCTTCTTCTCTCGAAAATTGTTGAAACTAAAATCTTAAATACAATAGTAGAGATAACAGAAACTTATCACACCTACTGGTAACATTAAATGACACTTCTATCATCAAATAGCAACTTTATTTGCTGGTATGAATTTCGGTACACCCTCATCAGATGAAGAAATTAGAAATATTTCAACGGCAAGTGAAATTTGTGTTATTTGATTGCCGGTGTAGTTAGTCGCTGAGCCATCTTGTTTGTAGACAGAACACAAACAAGATAGCGAACGAAAGTACGCCATCGTAGCTCCGTAAGTAAAATTCTGCCTTATATTGTATATATAAAATGTTATGAGAAATTACGTCGTTTTATTGACAAGTTATCCTCCACCTACTCGTTCTTCGCAATGTAATCCTGGAGATTTTCTTTTTCAATCCACACTATAAACCAGGGGTAGGCAAGAAAGAGTTTAGTGCGAGCTGAAATCTAGGTTTTGCAGAATGCATGGGAGCGACAGTTCTGTACTGTCGTGTCAGATAGTATGGTAAGGCGCGCAATTTTATTATATAATATACATATAATATAAAACAAATATTGAATTTTTTTAATAAACATATTTTCACAAAATTACAAAAATAAAATTGTAAAACTAATAATAAAAAACAGAAATTAACACTTTCAGCAAGAGTTACATGTAACTCAAAAAGAGCCGCGTTTGCCCATTTCTGCTATAAACCATTTCCTTTAATTTAATAAATTCACGATCTAAGTTAATGATTACCGAAGCCAAAAGAACAATCTACAGAGCGATGAAAAGAAAAATTTATTTTTATCGAGGAAATTCCACAGGCTCCAACGTTTCGCCCTAAACACGAAAGAAGAAGAAAACCGGAAAAGATGTTTTGCAAACAGAAATGCATCGATAACAACAATTGAAACGGTGAGACGAGAGATCACACTCTTGCCTTCAGTTGAATGTGGTAGAAAATTTTCTACAAACACCAATCACATTACACCACATCTAGGTATTAAACAATCTTAAACCGATTGCAATTTCGCTCATACAAATTATTGCCGAATGTCAAAGAATACGCTCCTCTCGTCTGAGGGATGAATTAATTAATGAATGGAATAATTAATACATTATAAAATCGGAGAACGGATTCAAATCTGGATTTCCCTGATAACTTCGTTTACATTTTACTGCTAATTTCGTGATTATGGGAGTTCAAAATAATTATTTATAATAGTTTCGACAGAATTCATTTTTTAAAACCTTATTTGAATAAAAGATCATTTTTAAAATTTTAGACTCACAAATTTTGAAAATTAAAGAAATTGGAAATTTTTCAATTTTAAATATTAGATGGCGCCACTCTTTTTTCAAATTGACAGTTAGGTCGCATCGAGGTTCGGTGAGTGCAGCTTAGGATTAGAGAAATGCTAAACTAGGTTTTTATTGTAGATACTGAATGATTGAAAATTGTTGTCTGATGAGCTAAGTCCTTCAGAAAGAAATCACAGGAAACGTGCCATTTGGGTGTTTTCTTGGTGTTCATTTCGACGCCATCTTCGGATCAGTAACATAATTTACAGTCTTGATGGAAGGCGATAGCCTCGTTGACGATTTCACTACAAAGAAAAAAGGAAGATATTTTTAAAAAGCAGAAGAGATTTCTCGGGTAACATTTGACGTATGGAATGTCCCTACTGTTTGTGAAGTGTGGTAACAAGTATTGTAGTATTTTTCGTGTCTTCTTTACTGAACATTATTAGATTAGTAAGTAGATTTTTGGTTTGTTTCGAAGAAATATTTAGGAACAATTTTCAATTAACGGTTGAGTTTTTATAACTTTCAGTTTTGCATTAAAAGCTGTAAAATGTGAAAACCGAAGGGAAGTTCCTTCTTTGTTAAATACAGTTGTACCTGATTTTCTCCTTTTTAAAAATCGCAGATAAAACTACTTTGAATTTACTTAAAACGTATAAATATACCGTTCCTGGATAAAAAGAAATTAATTTAAATTCTTTTCACTTTCAGGTCGTACAACCAGCTGTAATTTTGTGGCAAGAAATAACTAAGGAAGAATTTCTAGAATTACTAGTTTAATTTTGGAATATTTAAATTTGACTTAGGAAATAATGTTTTGACGTCATTTAATTCGAGACTGTTATTTTCAGAATTATTTTTCATTATTCAAGAGCATTTCTGTGTTCTAAATGAAGAATTCTTTTCGGGAAAAAACAACAGTTGAAGGATACTTCTGCTCTTAACGAAACATTAACTTTGAAGTTAATGTTAAGAAATTATACGAGAAATATCAAGAAAGAAAACGTCTTTCGTGCAAGTGAAGAAAAAAAGAAAAATCGACGAAGATCTTTATATATATATATATATATATATATATATATATATATATATATATATATTTGTTTTGTTTCTGGAAAATACACTCCGTTTATATTGTTTTCAGGAAAAAAAAATGTATAAATTACTTTCCTTCGTGATATTGTTAATGTGTGTTGATAATCCGTGTGAATATTTATTGTTTCTGGTGTGGTGGTATCCTTCGTGTATGTTTAACGTTTAAATATTATTTTTAAAAAACCAGAAAGTGGGAAATTTTGTTTTTATTTGCATCCAAACTTTAATAATACTTTTAAAATAGTGTTTTTAAATTTATATATTTGGTTTGACAATAATTTGAAGAGTTTTAATCTGTTTAGAAATTAGTTTTAATATTTTAATTTTTTGTATTTTACAGGTTTAAACATTCAGAATGCAAGGAATGGGGAGTATCAATGTGACAGTTGCAAGAAAGAATTTACTTCGAAGTGTTATTTGAAATATCATCAAAGGATTCACACTGGAGAAGGGGTCTTGTTTTGCCAATACTGTAATCGTCAGTTCAACTTTTCCTGCAATTTAAATAAACACGTCGTCATTCATACCGGAGAAAAACCCTTCGCCTGTGATCATTGCAAACAACGTTTTACACAAAAAGGAAATCTGATTCGGCATCTCCGAACTCATACAGGGGAGAAGCCATTCACTTGTCATTATTGTAAGCAAAGTTTCACACAAAAAGGAAGTCTGATTGCTCATCTCCGAACTCACACAGAGGAGAAGCCATTCACTTGTGACTATTGCAAGCAAAGTTTTGCACATAAATATACTCTGAAAGATCATGTTCGTCGTCACACCGGAGAAAAGCCATTTTCGTGTAATTATTGCTCACAAAAATTCGTTTCTAAATCGGTTTTGAATAGTCATGTTTTTAGACGTCATAAGAATAAGAATCTTAAATAATGATGACTTTTATGAAGTAAATTGCGAAAAAAAAACAAAGTTGGATGGAAATCGAACTCATTGCATTTGTTTGGACAATCATTTTAATAGTCGTATTTTACTGAAGAGAAAAACACGAAATAAATGTTGTTTTTCTTGGTTTGTAATGTTCGCATCTTTTATAAACTTTTGATTTTGTGGACAAAACAAAAAATGTTTTGTCGAATTATTTTTAAATAAATGGAACTGTAATTAATATAGAAAAAGTATTTGTGTGGTTTACTTAGCACGGTAGAATCCATTTCTGTCGATCACGAATACAGTTGCACCTCGTACTTCGAACTTTCGCTACAATGCAATCGTTGGCATCAGACAAGACACGATAAGTTTCGTTTCACGTGATGGTTATTCTTTCTCTTTTTTACTTTTTAGAACTTCGGCGTGAAGTTGAAAATTTTCTGTCCATTTTAAAATGATACTTAATAGTTAATAGTGATACTTAATATTTAGAAACTCGATTTTCAAGTCTGTATTTTGGTAGCTAATTTCCACATCAATTGATACTATTTTATTAATAACAATATTTTATTCATCAAATAAAATGCAAAGAAGTCAACATCAGGATTATAAACAAGAAGAAAAAATACAAGGTGAGATAGAAAAACTTTCTATAGACTTAAAGTACCTAAAAGCGCACCTAAATGAACGGACACCCCTTAGAACATTTTCTTTACCAAAATCAATAACAGAAGCTATACCTACAAGAGAAAGAAATTATATTAACTTTAAAATTCTTAGAGCAGCGATAAAATACAAATATATAAAAATTAGAAGATTAATTAGAACTCTTAAAAAATATGGAAAAAAAAAAAAAAACTAAGATAAGATCGTCACAAGATACTAAAGAACTAACAAAATATAACCAGCAATACGAAGACAATAAATATAAAAAATTAATTAAAATATTTCAATACCCAACTAAAATACAACTCGCAAGTTGGAAAGAAACACTTATATTAAATAAAACTGGAATAAACATTCCAATAGACATCAAAGAGATATTACATAAAGAATTAGACTTCAACGGTCCCAACAAATGGAACTTTCTAAACATAATACCGAATATATATAAAATGTGTAACGATCTACCTGAAGTAGAATCAACTATAATGAAAACTAAACTAAGTAATAAAATCAGAACATATATAACTAAAGAAGGAAACAAAACAATAATAAAAGATCCTAGTTACTTTCAATATAAAACCCAAATTCAGAACCTGAACAACTTCCTAAGAGATAATACATTAGAAATTATTAAAGCTGATAAATCAAAACAAATAGTCAAGAATGGATAAAAAATAAAAAGCAAGAAATTGTAACAAATCATAAATTTAAAAAGCTACCTATAAATCCTATATAAGTAATATATTCAGAGCTTAAGAAAAGAATTAATAAACTAGAAAAACTTAACGAAATTACTAAAACAGAAAAATTGTTTATACTAAACGAAGAAAATAACCGTATACCAAAACTAAATATAAAACTTAAAACGCATAAGATAGGCGAAAAAGTAAGACCAATAATAGATTTTAAATATTCAACCTTATACAACCTAGAAAAATTTCTAAAACAAAAGCTTGAAAGATACCATAACTCACAACTTGCAATTAAAAACGCAGACGAACTTATACAAAAACTAAATAAAATCGATATAGAAGATAAGTACAGAATGGCTAGCCTAGACATAGTTGATATGTATCCATCAATAACTTGGAACATAATAGAAGAAAAGCTTAATAATTTAAATGTCAACAAAAAAATAATAGACTTAATAAAATTCACGTATAGAAGTAACTACTTCGAAACCAACGGAGAATACTACACCCAAACAGAAGGAATAAGCGTGGGATCGGTGATCGGCCCAAAACTTGCCGAACTGATTATGATAGATATTGATAACATAATATATAATATACCAGGCAGTAAAATTTTACAAAAGATGCGTTGACGACATTTTAATAATATACGACGAAACAGAAATTAATATAGAAGAAATTAACAAGCAAGTAAATGATATATACAACGCAATAAAATTTAAAATAGAAAACGAAGATATAACAAGACAAACAATAAATTACCTAGATATTACAATAACAAGACTAAAACAACATCTAGAATATAGAATATTCAAAAAAACCGAGTTGTAACCAAGAAATAATTAGATACCACTCAAAAATGCCGTTATACGTCAAGTACAATATACAGTCAAACCTGTTTTTATGCGCTCTTTTTATGTGCGATTTTTTTAATGCGAATTTTTAATTTGTGCGGTTTTTTTTGTGCGATTTTTTATTTGTGCCGTATAGTTGGCGACTAGTCTCGTGCGATTCGTCATGTCTCACGTTGACTTATCATAGCTAAATAAACTTATTATAGCATAAATGCACTTATTATAGTAATATTATTGCATGAATATGCGAAAAATAAAATTATTTACTTTTTAAGTCAACAAAACACCACCTGGACAAAAATATGTAAAACAGACGATAGACCAGACGATGCAGTCAAGTGCTGACATCTGTTGTCAATAAATTCTATTTCGTACGGTTTCGAGTTATTTTCTACGTGAGACTTTTTTTATGCGGTCCCTATTCACCGCATAAAAAAATATTTTTTTAATTGTGTTGCGAAAACTATTTTTTATAGCCCCTCGTGAAGTTTCGTGCGATTTTTTAATGCGTTTTTTTTAATGCGGTCCCTATCCCCCGCATAAAAACAGGTTTGACTGTATATAAAATGGAATATGACAAAATAAAAAACCGGACAAGCCAAGAAGTACACATACACATATGAAGACCTCGTGGAATTCAGAACGAAATTTCTCCTAGCAGGATTCCCGCAAAGACTGTTAAACGGATGGGAAACCAGACTTAATAATCCACAAACGCTAAACCAAAATAAACAAGTAACTAAAACAAAATATATTAAATTTCCTTATATCAAAGGCCTATATGAACAAATCAATACAGAAATAAAAAGAATAAACTACAAATTAGCACCAACATATCAAAAAATGGAGAGCAAGCTGTTAACCTCGAACCCGTTAAAAAACCAACAAATACCGACCGAAGCTCAAAGTACAGTATATAAAATTCCGTGTACCTGCAAAAATAAAAAATATTATATAGGAGAAACAATAGGAAAGTAAAAATTAGACTGAAAAAACATATAGCAGACCTAAAATACAATAGAATAAATTCTGCATTTTACGAACATTGTACTCTAAATAACTGCAACATAGACAAAGATAGCGTCAAAATACTGCATAAAGAAAAATTAACGTACAACCAGAAGTTTAAAGAAACCATAGAAATTATAAAAAGTAAAGACAATATAAATAAAAACCTAAGCCTTAAAATAAACGACAACTGGCTTAATATATTATAAATTAAAATATTTTGGGAAAAAACAATTTCCTTTGAAAAAAATGAGCCTGCAAAAAAGTTTTGGTAAACGACCACAAGGCGGCGAACGGCATACGTGGCAACACTAGCCGTACCAACGCAAACGTCAAAAAAGGGGTGGAAAGGAAAAAGGGGGCGGAAACAGTTTTAAAAATCTTTTATATTTGCAATATATTTTTATGTCTTACAGCGAACTTTTAAAGTTATAATGCACTTGTTATAGTCGATGAACTTTTTACAATCGTAATGTATACAGTTAACAAGATTTTACATTTTTTTTAAAAAAAGATAATCAACAGTTGACTGAGAAGGGGCAGGGCCCGAAACGTGTACAGACAGAGTACCGTATCAACGAGAATGAATAAAGATATCTGATAGAAAACTTGCCAAGTGTCCTTGAAGAAAAAACACACAACATTAGTGTTTATCAAGTCTAAACAATATTTTACTTTTCAAACAGTTGGTAACAGTATATTCTGTATCTTCACGTCGAGTTTGTTTTGTAAGTTTGCAGTATATCAACTAACTCTTCCTGAGGTTTGTCAAAGTTAACATATCTAATAATAAATACTTGATGCATATCTATTCACATATAACAGTTGATTCGTCCGAATGGTTCACATTTCAGATGTGAACCAGGGTACAGGTTGCAAATTGCTGTTGGGGGTCATCAAAACTGTATAGCATGTCTACAACAGCAAAAAAGTCCAAAAAACCGTACCTTTAAACATAATTCTGCGCCAGAAAATGTCGCCCGAAATCAACTGCACGCGATCGTGAGTAGCGCCGCGCATCTTATTTCCGGATAAAACTGTCGTGTTTTATGTTTTCCAATTGCAGATTTACCACAGAATTAAATGTCAAAGCTGAATCTCATACTCGGAATAATCTTTATATAACTAGATGATTTATAGAATAAACCTGTGTTAAACATTCTTCCTTTATCGTAGAAATATGCTTATCAATCTTTGTATTCATCTGCTTTATTTACTTTTACTCGTTTCATTTATTTACTCAAACAAGAGAAAATCATTCTTCTGAAATTTATATAACGGGTAATGTAAATACAAATTCATAGCAATGTCTATTATTGCATTCGTTGAATATATTTGATTGCAGTCGAGAAACTGGCAAGGAGACAAAAAAACACAACGTACACCGGAACAATACAGATTATAATTGTACACGTGTAATTCGAAAATGAATTATCCCGATCAACAAAACATATGTCCCGGTGTCATGATGCGTCCTGTATTAGATTCGGCAAAAATATTTGGAATTGATTTTGTAGCTCCGTGTCATTGCACGTTACGAAGAAGAGGTAATGAAAGAACAAAACTTTCAAAATTATTCAAAATATATTGTGATTCTATTGAAGCGGTGTTATAGACAATTGTAATTGTTTACATTTATTGAATATTTAATTTAGACTTTTATTGCTTACGAATCGTGCATTATTTAAAGGATTACGCGTTGCATGGTGCAGTAGTAAACACTGCACTAATCTTTTATGCGGCGGCTCAGTTCAGTATTTTAAGAAGAAGAAAATTATCTCTGCACTGCATTGAAAGTTGGTACAAGGAAGAGTATAAAATAATTGATAAGATGCAACTCTTACAGATTTGTGTCCTAATATTTTTATTTTTGGTTTTTTTATTTATTTCGATTTTCTCACAGATTGTCGTATACTTAGAAATTAAAAGACAGAACGGTTCAAACAGCGAAGCATTCGTTTGTTCTGTTAGCATCACATTTGTATATATTTATGTTTCAGCACACATTATATCAATTATCTTAGTTGCTTTCTGTGTAGGTCTTGTCCTAATGAACAGATTAATGAAACTTTCTGAAGAGCTAGCAAATATGAAATCGGAAAATACAGATTTGAAAAATAAGTTACACAAATTTATCAACAAACACGTAGAAATACGGGCTATTATAGAACATGTGAACAAAGAATGGGAAATGCTATCACCGCTTATATATGGATTTTTTATGCACTTCACTTGTGTCATCTTATATGCTGTGATATTTGTGAATGTAGATCCTGATTACAAATTTTTTCTGGCAATTCTTTGTTTTGGTTTTCTAACAGGTTGTCTTGTAATAAGTGAACTGGTGTCATCTTTTGTGTCGTCGGTAAGTATTAACCTCGTAACAAAAATAACTTTATATTCAATTATTATGCCTTTGTGTCCTTAATTATAGCTTAAATTTAACTTTGTATACTAATTACATTTATCAATTAACAGGACTTATTATACTGGAAAATTATGGATGCAGATATTTAGTCTTACTGATCAAAAATAATATTTTTTATTTAGTTCACCTGGTTTATTTAGTTCACAGGTGAACTAAATAAAAAATATTTCTGATCAGTAAGACTAAATATCTGCATCCATAATTTTCCAGTATAATAAGTCCTGTTAATTGATAAATGTAATTAGTATACAAAGATAAATTTAAGCAATAACTTTATATTTTTTAATATTTTTTGGCATTTAAACGCTGTTTCTCTTACATGTTTATCTCCAAATCCTGTTAAGTATATAATATTATTCGTATTTGTGATTTAATAGCACTAATAAACAATTTTTATTTCATCTTGTGAAACTCCAATGGGCATGAAATAAGGTTGAATGTATCAATGCCAGTTTTTTTAAGACCAGCATTTTTTCATAATATAACAGACTAGTTCGTTTCACTGTTTGTTTCATGATTGCTTTCGATTAAGCATGTAAATTGCCTGAATAACACACTGAATATAAGCGATTTATGATAGAAATACATATTTTTAGCATAAAGTTATAAAGTAAGCACTCTGTATTAATGCTGTACAGTACAAATTATTATAAAGTAGATAATGAAATGAAATGTAAAAAAATTAATGAATGGATCATTTTTTACAGCTTTATGATGACTTTGTGTCCATTTACAAACTTTCCTCTGCAGATCTACCGTTAGAGTTCAAACTGAAGGTAAGTGTAAATTTTATTTTAGAATTAAGATAGATTTAGTATATTTGTCATCAAGTTAACTATATGTTGAGGAAAGTAATTCATACAAAATGTCTGCAATCCCTGAACGTAACTATACAATAGCACTGAAGTAGATTAATTACAACAAATAAATTCCTATTAGGTATTCTGAAAATTGTAAATGCTATTTGTAGGATTCAGGAAAAGCGCGCAACGACGAACGTTGAGATTTTTTTGTTACATGGTGAGGGCTGCGAAGGATTCTTTTATCACTAACTCCGATGGTGATGGATTCAGAACGCAAAATATAATCGGAACTTCCTCTTCACGTAATCTGTTTAAGAATAATAAGCTTGCTAACACAAAAACAAATGAAGAACAATATATCAATAACAGATAACCTTTCAGAAACTACACATTTAGATTGCAACGAAAAAATGCTCACTTGTTTTTTTAAATTTGGATTTACAAACTGATCATCTTCAAAATGTTAGCGCATAAACGACAATCCCTGTACAAGTAGAGTGGATCTTTTTCGAAAACACTATACAGATCACTCCGCCGACAGTTTCTAAGCGATATCTTGCATCTGACAAGAGTTAAATATAAATTAGACAGACATGCAATTATTAAAACAGAATTATTTATGTGTAGGATAAATTTACTTACCTTTCGTAAACGGAAAAATGACAGCAATAAATTAAGATTTCTGTAATTATTTTGATTCACTGCTGCACACACTGAACCTGCCATACTATCACCTTCCTTTCAATTACAGTTACAGTAAAGCTATGACACTTGATCTAGCAATTATTGTCTTTCTCTCTCTGCCGAGAAGTGGCGCTATTATGTTTCAGTTACAGCTTTTAGAGCGAGCTTTTCTATCTTAGTGTTGTAGAATCTTCGCATAAACACTAACATTTATACATACAGGAAAAAAAAACCAAATTGTTTTACATTTCTTGACGTTTCAACATGTTTCGAATCTAAAAATGTGAAAATCTTAAGGGTTCATTTTTTGACCGATCTCCACACTTTCGCTGTGTTATATAATAGCAAGAAAGTCATAAATTACGTGTTTATACTTTGAACAACATAAAACACTATCTGGACAGATTTGTTGAAAAATATTCATTAATTTATAACCTGACTATTTTTACTTAGCTGGATGATTTTATGAAAAGATTTGGAAAAATTCCATTGGCCGTCTCTATTGGAGGTTTCTTCTATATAAAAGAAGACTTTTTTATCAAGGTATGTGAAACCTTTACTTAATTTTTCAGCTGAGTAATCCCATTGGTCAATTGTGAATTCTTTGCAGATGGTCAGCGGGTTGTACTCTATATTTTCCACAATTCTCGATTTAACAGGAGTGATGGAAAAAGAAAAGAAATGTGCAGATGTTTCTATTAAAATCACAGATAAAAATAATACTTCAAAATTGTAAATTTAATCTTAATTAATCTACGGCCCACCAGTGGTCATACGGTTCTCTTCCCTAAACACTGGGAATTCGTTCGGGTCGTGGGTTTGCGCCTCGCCAGGACGGGCTGGCCACGCGGAGTTTTCCGGGTTTTCTCCACGTCTGTAACGCCTGAATAGGGGCCAGTTACCATTAAAAAGACCTCCCGGAAGGCACCCCGTTGACATATCGCACAAGTGTCGAGTTGCCAAAATTTAGCAAAAGAAAACAATTAATCTACGGTTTTCACAACATCATAAATCACTTTTTATTTTCTATACATATTCAAATAGAATAAATATAATTATTTATTTTATATTTGCTTAATAACAATCATAATAATTTTCACGAAAGTAAATAATTTGTTGATGTATTTAGATAAAAACATTAAAAATGTATAAATTTATGGAGATAAAAAACACTTGTAGTGCCACATAAAAATGCATAAAGAAACGAAATATGTAACCACTCCTAGTTATTTCCTATGTTTAATTTGCACTTGACAAGTACCACTTTTACACACTGGTAGAAACTAATTTTGAATGTAAAGGAAAAATATACTGTCATCAAAGTTTTTTAATACGAGCGCCATAATTACAGTATATGCTTTGTAATATTGTAATATATTGTTTTTATGTATATTTAACTTGAATTTAAAGAAAATAAAGTAATGCACTGAAGCACATTTCTGTTTCTACTAATAATTATACAAAGAAAAGCAATTTTTTTAATAGTTTCATTTCACGAAAAACATCACTTACTCTGTTTAATAGCATTCATTACCCGATAATTTTTAATGACACCAAGATAATATACAGCATTGTTGAACCGATACGGTTTATTTACTTATTCTGTGATTATTTGCCTTTGTTAAACAGTGTTCTGACACATTTCACCGGAAAATTTATCGTATTTAGGTTTAAATACACAATATTCGTGTGCAGTTATATTTAACAAAAATAAAGCTTGTCAATGCGTATTCGAAACAATAGATTTATTTCAACAATTCGTAGTATTGTTGGCATTGTTTAATAATACTGTGAACGATAATGATTTGTAACTACAGTAGAGAGTCGTAAATCGGCACCCTGGTAATCGGAATCGCCGGTAATCGGCACGATTTTCAGTCGGACTGTGTCGTGCTGAATCGAACATTTTTGATACTAAATTTACTTCTAAAGTATAATTTTTATGTTTTTATATTCTTCAATATATTTATTTTGTTTGTACAAAATGCAGAAATAATTTTTAACCATACAATAGCCTCGATTATTATTATAAAAACTTTCGTTAGGCTTAAAATCGGCGAAAATTCAACACGAAGCGACACGCGACGGAGAAAAATTCAACACAATGCGACACGCAACGGACAAAAGTTTGAACATCAGACAGGTTTTTTTTTTAAACTCTTTCCGCCCTGTGGGCACTAAGAGGGCCTCTTTTAGAAAGCCCATTATGAGTTCGGCCAGGCCCACAATGGGGCGACCGGGTGGTGAGGGACAGGGCCCGACATATCCGAACGGACCACCCCCCGAAAAATTCCTGGGGATTATTCGACCCGTTCGGATTCGATCCCGGGTCCCCAGAGCGGTAGGCTGCCACCTTGACTGCTCGGCCATCCGGCCGTCACATCGGACAGGTTAATATATTTTTTCGTACATAGACCGTAATCGGAACAAATCCCTAATCTGAACAACCCCAGTCCCCAATTGATTCCGATTTTCGGTTCTCTACTGTAATATTGTTTATGTGTTAAGAATTCTAAAAAGATATGTGTGACATTTATATGAAAAATAAAATGAGTATTCTAAAATTTCTATAAGTTCATTATGTAGTATTAATATCATTAAAGAATATTATTAACGTTTCAGATTCATTAGTAAATAAAATTCAAGTGTATTTTACAATGCTGTAGTTTGAAACATTCCGTAAGTGTTTAGGTTTATATTGTACTACGTTATTTGATCATTTGAAATGCTGTTTAAAGGAAATTTTTAGCGTTATTCCGTAGAGAAATATGTAAAATACGAAACAATAATGTAGTATTTAAATATATCTCTTACAGATTCTAGCAAAAAGTAAAGTATTGTAATGCTTTAGACGAGAATTTATTAAGAATGTGCCATTACTAAAATCCATTTTGATATTCTTTACTGCAATATGAGCAGTTATTACATAAATTTGTTTATGAAATTACATAGGATTCTACTTTAGATCTTACAGTAAAAATAACAAACTGTTTAAGACTGCCTAAGATGTATTTGTGATCTTTCCTCTTTATATCTATGCTTATGAGGTTTACTTTCTACACCACTATCACTTAAACGCACGAAAAAATAAAGTATTTTTACTATTTTTTTTTATACATTTGCTTTTTACTTTTCCTGCTGATATGTAGCCTTAGACATAACATAGAAAGTAATTTAATCGTTTCAAACTTGATCCTCGGGTATCTCCAAGTTTCTAGACAAAAAATTTAAAAAAATATCAATAATAAAGAAATAAAATAACAAAACAAAATGAAATTCCGGGAAAAAGTTTTGCGGACATATACTGTATATATAACTTCAATATTAAGACTGTTGCCAATTTATAATAATTAATAACATAAAAAAGATTTTTATAACAACAACTGATAACAAATGTAATCACAAACAAATTTAAATGATGCCTCTGGCCTACCAGTGGCCGCGCTGTTCTGTTCTCTGAACACTGGAAGTTTGATCGTGGGTTCACGCCTTGCCCGGATGAGCTGGCCAAGTTAGGTGTTCCGGGTTTTCGTCACATCTGTGATGCCTGAATAGGGACCAGTGACCCTTAGAAAGACCTTCCAGAAGGAATTATTCCTCTGCATAGTGACCATTATAAACGTATACAACTACTATTACATGACAATTATGCCACACTTTACCACAAGGAGATATAGCTTAGAAGTTTATGTCCAACCAGCCTATACAAGCCAAGACAAAAGTGTTTGTTTTTTTATTCACTCTACACTTTTAGGCCGATCGACCAATTGCCGTTCGACCAATTCTAATAAGCACTCTTTATTAGCTGAGTGGATAAAACTACCAAACTCTGTAAGTCGTGGGTTCGGGCATAGCTAACGGTCTGAGCAGTGGAGTTTTCCGAGATTTCTTCACATTATTAAGTAAGGTAAACAGATCATATTTTATGCAGAGAATAAATTGTTCTCTATTTTATACTGTAAGGCATACAATAAAAAATTTGAAGTTTATAGTTGATATCTTTAATTACTGATTACTTTTATTGATTTAATTTTGAATTAATCTGACCATACAATCCAATTCCAATCTTCTAAGGTCTAGACTTTATAGCGTTTGGCAAAATTAAGACGTTTCTGTTTATGTAATTTGGTAACTTTAGGCTTCTTGAGCTTTCAATTTGTTACTTTTTAGGCACGTGCGAATAGTTGAAGTGCTCTCTTCTATTCCTAAACCCCTCTTTACCTTTGACAATGTATCGCAATGTCTACTCGTTATCAAACGTTTTCTTGCTGCCAGCTGTTAAATTTTCCTGATACGTTAGCTCACTATTTTAAATTCTGGTTGATAAACTTAAACGCCCAATACCAACTTCTAATGCGATTTTCTCAACAGAAAGACTATTTTTCAGCAGATCCACAATACGAAATTTCTTTTCGCTAGAAAGCTTCTTCGTGATGACGAATATCAAGCAGCAGCATTTGCATATTTATACGCTAAAATCTTGTCAAAATGCACGAAATTATATTGTTGATGTTATAACAAATTAATTTATGCGTTGTAACCTCCCATACAACAACCAGAACTCATACACCATCGATACTTTAAAAATATAAAAATTATTTTAATTTTCTGCTATTATGTAAATATTTTAATAATCTTAGAAGTGGTTTATATCTTTATTTTTTGCAGTTTTCAGAGATTTTTTATATTTTAAGGATAAACAAAACCTTCAGTTTTACTTAATATAAATTGTCATAAATGAGTTTTAGGAAAAATAAAAAACATTTACCATTTACGAGTGTGGGACAGCAAAAGTATGTCGATTTTTCCAGTGGTGACGAAATAAACGGTGTCGAGTTATACCTATGACGACTTATGCGGACTCGACCGCTGTCGATTATATGATCTATCATTGTCTAATTTCGGATTATGATAAAGTTATTCTGAAGTTAGAAATCTTTACGCTTGGTTTCAGGTGGCCATAAACACTGGATAAGCTTGTTCACAAGCCACTGTTTGATGCCACTTTTTACAATTATGTTCAAAAAATATGAAAGTTTCTAATTTCCAGTTTTAACATTTTATTTTCACTAAAAACCATATACTAATTTTATGTTTACTTTGTAACATATATTTTGGTTAATATATTCTTAGTGTTATACATTCATAGGAGTGGTGCACTTATTCAAATATAAAAGAAAAACGAGAGAGAAACAACTACACGGCCTTTCTCCCATGATAAAAAATGCGTAGAGAATGAGTCTGCTAGCGTTATTATTCTATCACTGTAACACCTGATGGCGTTAGTACAATGAACGTTTTTAATAGAAACTGACAAATTAAAGCCAAATTTAAAACGCTGCCACTCAAGGAGTTGAAAAAATAAAAATAAAAATATTATGTAATATAAGATCTATTATTCCCTACCCCTGAGTAAGATATCGTAAGAAATTTTTGATCCCCCACCCTTTCCAAAAAACGTTACGTAATTTATACCGTGTCTCTTTACCGTGATTGAGTACACCTTCGTTTACTGTTACAGTGCTATCAATAGAAACAGTTTACTCTTCTTATTATTTCATCGAAATTTCGAGCGAACATTAAGGTGAATACTCATTAACTGCTATCGATTAGTGACACTGTATTTAAGTACAAGAGGTAAAAGTCGACTCCTTATAAACTCCGTATCGTATTCCGTAAGAAAAGTTTGGCTCCATCAAACTTTTACGATAGGGATACTGACATAACTTTAACAAAGAGACAACATGGATACTCGTCAAGAATGTGCTGCTGTGATTGCGTTGTCAGCAATCAGTGTAGGCGATTTTATTATTAATAAAAAGCAGAAAAGTCGATGGCAAGTACAGTACATTTCATCAACGCGAATAAGTCAATTTGTCAATCTACTTTATTTCGTCGAATGGAGGCCATCGATCTCGAGGAATTTTTTAAATACACGAGAATGAACGTGGTTTCCTTCCAGGAGCTGTTGAGACATCCGTGGAGAAGAGTGTATAAACCACATGGTCGAGCTGCATTTCATCCGGAAATGAAACTTGCGTTGACATTAAAGTGAGGCAAAAATATAAGTTATAATTGAAACTACAGCTGTGTAATCAATCCCCTTTAATATTAAAATAAATTTTTTATATTAATATAAAAGCCTGCCATATATTGGATACTGACTCCCTGCCATATCTGGCAGGGAGTCAGTATCCAATGTATGGCTCGTGATTATAATGTAGAAAAGTGTACAGCTAGAAAAATCATAGTGGAAGTCAGTACTTTCATCTCAGTTGCATTTTATATATACACGTATATATATTATAGAAAAAAAAATTGTCTGCATTAAAATTTGTATAATATTAAGAGTAAATAATTGTCATTTTTAAAATGAAATTTAAGAATGTAAGCAATATAATAATAAAAAATGTATCCACATTTCTGACAAATGATACTGAAAACCTATTTACATTGGTATTTAAAAAATTCTTCTCACTGCTGGCCTGTGATTAGATTTGTCATATCTACCTTCTGTCAGTTTGATGGAATTCTAGACAAAAAATTAAATTTCTCTAATTATATAAATATAAAATTGACTAATTTAACTATTATAAAATGGCAAAAAGGTTAATTTTAAAGGTAAGTGTGAGTTTTGTATAAAATTGTAAATGCTAATAACCAGTAAAATCGTCATTAATTCGACTATGGAATAACTGGCGCAGTGGTTGCTCTGTGGTCGATTAATTTGTCAGTTAACGCACGTAGGGTTTCTCATTTCCCGGCCTTTTGGTTGTCACGAGATTCCGGGATATAATTGAACTGTTTTCCGGCATCCCGGGAATTCCCGGGACAAAATTAATTATTTTTAAGATATACAAAATATCATGAAATCAAATGATATAATTATTTTTCGTTTTTTAAAGTAATTTAATACGTCCTGTAACCTCCAAAATCATATTAATAATGCTGTGTAGGATATACATTAAAAATTACTTTTGAATTACGTAGAAATTTTCACAAATAGAAAAAATTTATTAAAGTTTGCTGGAAACTACTTACAACAACAACAAAACTGCCTTTAAATTGAATTGAAAATTAAAAAAAAAATGAAATTCGATCAAACTTCTGACATAAAAGGCAATTTTTGTTTTTTAAAATAAAATATACTACAAAATATTGTAAATTTTTATAAGATTTTAAAAAGCAAAGATGGTCGATACTCCGATCACTCAATCTAATTCCTTTTTTAGTAATGAAAAGTCTTGCTACCGAGAATGCCCTTTCCAATTCAATTCATGCGGATGGAATTGTCTTTAATGCATTTAAGAGAAGACAAATGTTATGTGTTTTTCACCTTTAGCCTCGAAGATTTCTAGTGCATTTTCAAGATTGTAGTACTTCTTTTGCTCTCTAGTATTCTTGATTTGTCTACCTCGACTGTTTTAATAGAAACATCATAGCCCAATAATTCGGCAGTTCGTTTGTCTTTAATAATCAGGTCATGAAGAAAAACTTCATATTTGCAGACTTCGTACTTGTTTATATCCTTGCCCAATTCGCATAACCTGGCATTACGCAGTTATTGAATGTACTGGGCATGGTTAAATTTAAGACAGCGTAAGCACAATTACAGGTTCTGAGAAGTGACGAATTTTCAGAGTCCTGCCACAAATAAGCTACATATTGATTATTGGCCATTTGTGACATACCATAATGAGCAAAAATTTAAAAATACTAATAAGTTGGTTAAAATTAATAAATACAAATGTGTTTAGACAGTTTATGAGTTAATTGTACTTTCTATTTGCAAAATTTTCTCAACCTTAACATAAAATAAGAAAAAAGTGAATTTTTAAGAAATTTGCGGAATTTCCCGGGAAAAATTTGACCAGGGATGACGTCTGAATTCGGACATGCCAAAATTTAAAAAATATGCTGCAATAAGTTAATGGCGTTTAAGATCGAAACATTTATTTATTACTAGCTGGCGTACCCCGCTTCGCTCAGGGAGTTGATATGAGGTTGATATGAAGTTGATATGAGGTTGATATTGTGTGGTAGTTGGAATAAAAGGATAAACATTAAAATATAAGAGGTAAAAAATTTTATTGAAAACATATTCTGACTATTTACAATACTTGTTTATAAATAACGTTTTTCATTTTGTTATCCGGGGTATATATGTACAAATTTTTCGAATTTCCTACTCGAGAGCAAGCTAGGTATACGACCGTGAGAGAAGCAGGAGTCTTTGAGGTCGATGCCGCAAAGTTTTAAAGCGTGTCCTTGCGCTTTGTTAATTGTAAAACAATAGGCTAATTTGATTAGAAATTGCAGTCTTTTAAATTGGAATGGCAGTTCAGTAGAGTTCACTGGTATTCTGGGGATAAATACTGTGTGTCCTTTGTCCTTTCCAGTCATAAGTTCGGCTTCGATGATGTTATTCGATAGGTGTTTGACGATCATCTTTGTTCAATTACATAGTTTTGGTGAGTTCAGATTTCTGAGTAGTATGATCAGAGATCCAATTTTCAGTCGAAGGGAGTGTAATGGCATTACTGGTACTTGCAAACAGTTTAGAAATTCTGTAGGGAAGTTGACCCTTTTTTCAACGTTTACCATCGTGTCGATCGATTTGTGTATTCTCTTTTCACCGGGAATTTTCTTTTGAATATTAACCCCTTTCGCTGCGTTTTTAAATTTTTTTAATTAATTATGTTTAATTACATTAAAAATATTAAAAACGAAAAAAACGAAAGAAATGTGTTAATTTTGAAGAAAAAGCTTCAAAGTACAATTTCCTTTTTCTCGCCTTAGCGCGAAACTTGACACCGATGAGTCATTGTTTACACAGCTGGATGACCTTGAGAACAGCTGGTGTCGTGTTTCGCGGGACATTCTCATGAATCTCTCGGGAGGAGAAGGGTAAAAAGTAGGGTGAATACTAGATGGCGGGATATTTCAAAATTTTTTTTTAATTACGATTTTAATTGAAATTTCCGACCCCCCCGACTTAATTAAACGTAATTATAAAAAAATCTATTAATTAAAAAAATTAAAAAACTATTGGATGTTGTTTTTTACATCAGAAAATAGCTTTAAATAACTTTACCGAAGTAAAATCGGCGCGCTAGAACTTTAGAAGGATGAATAAAGTTCCATAAAAAAATCCCATAAAAAACAATTAAGCGTTAATCGCGCATCATTAAGGGTTAATTAAAATCGCAATAAAATTTTTTCGCGCGGGTAAAAATTTTTGAAAAAATTTGGGGACTGAAAAAACATCCGAAAAATCAAAAAAAAATTTTTTTCCCCGAGGGTCTAAAAACCCGTTTTCTATGTAACGCTATGTAAACCGCTCGAAGTCAACAATATTATTTTCAGTTGCCATTTTGCCCTTTGAAATAGCCATTCCGGATTGGTATAGTTGTGAACAATGTTTGGATAAATTTGGTCATTAAGTTCGTTTTCGGTAGTGGCTATATTGCAAAAATCACTGTTAAGTTCAATGAAGCCGGTCGTCTGGTCAGTGGGATATGTGCCTTCGCCTATTTGTAAAAGTTTTTGAGTAAAATGTGATGTTGTTTCGTCTTTCGAGAGTTCAACTCTCCTATTTTTTGTTAGTCGCAGTATTTGTATGTATGGCCAGATATGTGATTTTTTAAGCATGCATTGATCATGTCTGCTGGTGTTGAATTGGGGATAACTGGAAATGTTTGTTGAAAATCTCCTGAGAGTTTGAGTAGAGCTTCTCCCATCACTTCAGAGTTTTATCGCAAGTCTTGTAATGTTCTGTCCATGGCTTCGAGTCATTTTTTATGTGCCATTGTGCATTCGTCCCAGAAGATAATTTTATCTTGTTTTAGAAGTTTATCCCGTCCAGATCCTCTTGAGATTTTACATACCGGGAATTGTTCTTCGGCTATATTCAACGGTAGTTGTAAGGCCGAATGGGCAGTTCGTCCTCCTTCCATAAGTGTGGCTGCAATGCCGGATGATGCCAGTGCAAGTGCGATGTGTTGTTTAACACGTATTTCCGCCAGCAATAGATTTATTAGAAACGTTTTCCCGGTGCCGCCAGGTGCGTCCAAGTAAATAATTCCGCCAGTGTTGTTGTCGATCCGGTCCATGATAACGTTGTAAACTTTTTTTGATTGTCATTGAGGAGTGGTTTGTTGTGAGCAATGTATTGAAATAGTTTGTTGATGTTGTAACTTTTCACCTGCAAAGACTTTTTATTCTGACGTGTTTTCTTTCTTTGCAGAACCAGTTCTACAGTATAGTAAGTCGTAGTACACAATAAATGATAAAAACTGTAGTTAATGACACAAAAGCATAAAAATTAATAATATAAATAAAGAACACTTTACAATACTAAAATATGTAAATAATATAAATATAGATAGTGAATTGTCGTTAGATGCATGCTGGGATTACTTTGTACAGTATAAAAGCATCAATGTAAAACGAGTATTGTTAAGGCACACCAGTTGTCGAGCGGTCTTCGTCCCCGAACGTGAGTAGACTAGACCCTGAACAGTGGGACTTTGGTCCTACTGGCTTCCTACTTTTACGAGTTTTCTCCGCGTCAGTAACGCCTAAATAAAGGCCATTTTCCTTAACCGACCTCGCGAAAACCATTATTCTCTGCGAGCTCGTGTGGTCATTCCATCTACTCGGACGCATGCGTGCAATTAAACATTCGTCCGCAGTCTAAACCTATATCAGCTGCATACTCCATATAAAACATCGAAAGCAAATTTCAAAGATTGTTGTATATTTTGTCTTTAAAAAATTTTAAGAAAAGTTGTTATTCATGTTCTTCCAAAATTTTGTAACGCAATACACGAATATTTGACGAAATAATCTTGCTTCAAACATACTTGAGAATCTCACAAACTAGTATTATCTTTGTATTGCCAATCCAAAATATTAGTCATTGTTAAAAATTTGAACGTTTTTTACTGTTTACGATTAAAAAGAAACGACGTTTACAGTAAAATTCACTTATTGTAATCACTTTCGGATCCGCCAATACAGAGAGTGACAGTAATTGACCATCGTTCAAGCACTATTACTTGTCATGTTTCTTAATACACTTGTTCTAAAAATAAACGAATTCTCAGTAAATAATGTAAGTGAATGTTATCGCCCTAAATAAATGGCACGTACTTAAACAAGTAAAAATAACCATATTACTTTTTAATCAATGAAGTTTGAATTAATTCTACAAACCATCTTGTTTTAAGTACATAAAATCACTTGTTTTATGTACAAAATGAAAATTACACAACGAAGAAAATACAACTTTAGAAATTTCTTTCATGTTCAATAAAATCTAAAACACAAATATTACATATTTTTCAAAAAAATATACTAAAATCAATTCCTGTTCTTGACGATTTTTTCCATAAAAGTTCATTATTCATTATTACTATGGCGATGTTTATTAATATGATGCATTAAACAAGTTTCATAACGGAATTTTTGTGAACAATGATTACGCGAGAATGGCTTTTCTCCGGTGTTACGACGGACATGATCTATCAAAGTATGTTTTAGTGTGAAACTTTGCTTGCAATAGTCACAAGGCTTCTCCCGTGTGAGTTCGGAGATGAGCAATCAGATTTCCTTTTTGTGTAAAACGTTGTTTGCAATGATCACAGGCAAAGGGTTTTTCTCCGGTATGAATCTTGACGTGATTATTTAAATGGCTGGAAAAGTTAAAGCGACGATTACAGTATTGGCAAGACAAGAGCCCTTCTCCAGTGTGAATCCTCTGATGATATTTTAAATAATACTTCGAAGCGAATTCTTTATTGCAACTGTCACATTGATATTTCCCATTTTTTGACTTCTGATTATTTAAACCTGTAAAATATGAGAAATAAAAGCATTAAAACGAAAACTCCGTTCAATTTGTTGATAATCAAACATGTAAATATCTAAATCTAAGCGCGCTGCTTTTAAAGGGTCGTGTGTGCAGATAGAAAAAGAATTTCCCTTGTAGTAAGATTCTTTAAACTAAAATTTAAACCTTACAATTAACTGGACCACACCACATCACACCATATATCATACATTAACTGCTTACACCGGTATTTGCAAATATTTCCAAGCAATATAAACAAACTATCACAAATGAATGTAATTTATACATTTATCTCGAAACAATTTATACGAAGCGTGTTTTTAGCAAACAACAACATATTTAGAAATTATTTAAAATAAAATATCTTCATTTCATTTTCTGTTTCTCTTCATTTGCTTGACATATATTTGTCCTTTTTTCATGTTCTTGAATAATTTCTTATCGTTGTCTTCAATTCACTCTTCTGTAAACAGAAGTTGAACGCATTCCTCCGCTAATCCTTTTTCCTGGAAACAATTCTTCATTTGTTACGCTGCTCTTTATTGGCTGATAGTGAATCTGAAAATAACAAAGTTTTGAATGAAATCAAATACGAGAATGACGTCATACGTTATTTTATAAAACGAATTAAATAAGTTTAGCAATTTTTCTTGGACACGTCACACCACAAAATTAAAGCTGGGTTTAAAGTCTAAAAAATAAACGAATTCAAGTTAACGTTCACTTCAAAACTGTTGGTTTTAACAATACGAGAGACAAAATGAGAGTTGTACTTACGTTTGTCTACATTAAGTCAAGAAACTTCATTCTACCTAAAAACGTAAAGCCCTTTCAATACTCGTTAGCACACTCCACAAACCAAACTGCAGGGCCATTCGAAATAACAAGAAATGTTACCTGAAAAATCGTCTCCAGCTTCCTAGGAAATCTTTTTTTTTTCTGATGTAATCGTGAGCGATATTTTCTTCAGATCAGCACTATAAATCATTATTTTAAATATAAGAAATTTTACACCCAAATTCTTAAATGTTGAAATAAAGTGACGACGTTCAAAGAAATGACAAAAGACTAACCCATTTCTGCATGAGAATTCCATAAGCTTCCATTCATTTTGTTTACGGAAGTAAGTACAACAGAATCATAACTCTGTCTTCACAGACACAAAGAATCGTAGGCTATCAATTGAGTGTAAAATAAAACTATCGTCGACTTTTCTCTAAACGAAAGACAACGAGATTCCGTCAGTAGTGATGAGCGAATTGTTGCATGTTAACGCTATTTATTGTCGTTTCCTCTTGTCTTTTCAGTTCTGACGAAGAACGAACCGAACCGAAGACGACGGCAGAAAAACAAATAGACACGATTCCTTCGATTTTTACCCGAAACATTTGACTCATCAGAAACGAAGTTAAAACCTATTCGATAATTAAAATAAAAACACTGCATTTGAACCAACTTGTTCCATTGTCTTTTTATCAATAATTAAAAGAGCGCCTGATGAACTGATTAGAAAGTTTTACCTTTCAATGGCCGAGAACTTTTCTTCCTTTTCTCCTCGGAACAATTGCCTGCTCCAAATCAATTAATAACACAAAATATATCTCGTCGTCTTTCTTGTCGCTAACTCAAACGTCTTTTAACGATTGTCTTATAACGGAACATTTTTCAAATTTGAATAATTCCAATGACGCCCTCTGTGGTTCGAGATGGAAGAAACTTCCATTTTTGTAGATATTTTTTATCGTAAAATTAAGCGTCAAATTTCCAATAATATTTAACTCCAATACAATTTTCCAGCAATAATATCTCATTAAGAATTTACTATAAACAAATATTTCGAAATGTAGTTAGTATACAGTGTTGCTGGTTAACTTTTAGACCTGGCGCATTACCATAATAAATATTTACTAATCATTTATTTTCTAAAACATCTTACTTATATAAAATTATTTTTAATATTTATTAATTATTGTGAATATTTCTGCTGTGTGAGATTTGTAATATCGTATTATATATAATGATTACTTGTTTAGAAAAGTACAGAAAATTATTACCTCTTTTGAAGGTTTACGTAACATGTAACGTTTGGTTTTCTTTTCTCTTCATCTAATTTGAATTTATAAAAATGTTTAATCTGAGCTCCTGTTTTCAGTTTGTGTAATGTAAAAGTTCGTGTGAATATATTTGTATTTGTATTTGAATATAGAAACCTAAATAAATTCTAATTTTAACAAATATCTCCAGATTTCTTCTCTAATTTTGCATTTCAAGACTAAATGAATTTATCTTCGTACCTTATTATACGATCCATTGACATCGCTTTTTATATAAAAGATAAAATTAAACAATCGATCGGTTATATGTACTGTACAAATTAATAAATATAATTCTAAACATAAAAAATTTTCAGAACAATTTTTCGAGTAAAAATACTCAATCTTCACTAACTTGCAGTAAATTATGACAAAACAGTTAACAATAAAAAAGGAAAACATTTATTTTACTTTTTTTAAAAGTTAAAATGCAATTCGCTTATTCGACAGAACCTGAAAGTGACGGCGCGCCGTTAAGAATTTGACGTTTATTTATTTATCCCACGTGACTGTTCGCGGAGTATTTAATGTTACATAATTTTAGGGGGTATAGTATCGCCCCACTTGTGCAGTTCCTTTGGCCCCGAAAATTATTGCCAAGGAGTCTGAACATTGTAAGACGAAGTGTGTCGAGAAGAGTGCTATAAAGCAGAAAAATATATTCGAAGTAAGTTGAATTTACGAAAGAATCGGCCAAACTCTGTTCTTTTTCGAAGAAGACGAAGAAATCAAGAATTTGTATTTGTCTTATTTGAATTCCGGTGTAGATAGTAGCTGCGCAGGACGCCATGTTGTTTGAGGAACAATTCATAAACGATGGCAACCGAAAGTACGCCATAGTATGTATCTCCGTAAGTAAAATTCTACTTTATATTCTGTTTATAAAATGTTATCAGAAATTTCTTTTGCTTGACAAGTTATCCTCCTACTACTTGTTCTTTTCAATATAATCTCGGCATGTTGTAAATAAATTATTTTGGACCCAAAAGCCACAAACGATCGATCGAATGGCCGAATATGAAATACGAAATGACCGAGGACAAATTACGTTTAAATTTGTTGTCCATTTTTGTAATTCATCAATTACGAATTATTTCATTCATACTTTTTCATCCCTAAATCGAGCGGATCTCTCTGGTTAAAAATTAGCAATATTAACACCCGTTGGTCCTCTTTCCGATGTTTCGCAGCAAACACTTTGCCACGTTTACTTGCAGTTAAGGATACTCTCGTAAACATTTATTTTATTCTCCTTTAATTTGGTTTTAACTTTCCAGCATTTCGTTTCGGCCTTGACTCAGTCGCACTCTCGAATAATTCTACAGCGTTGTACAGCATTGAGGTCCGTTGTACAGCGTTGTACGTCTTCGTACTGATTTTGGGGGTATTTTTGTGCACGCCGAGATAATTCCGACCTTGATATCTGCCGTCTTCATTTTTCGAAACTTCCAATCTCGGAGTTCTATAATTTTCTATAATTCTTTTAAAATGTCACTGCATTGGAAAAAGACGTTATAAAATTTTTCGAACTGCGAACTGCGAACTGCAATACTGAAATCTTGCGTACCAGAACGAGTCCGATCGGGATAATATTTCTATTTTAGACGGTTTATTTGAAGGATTATCTGTACCAGACGAGACAAATCCAAGGTGTTATGTTTGCACAGGCAGTTCACCCTTTTCAATAATGATAAAATTATTACAAACACCGATCATATTACATCACATCCGGGTATTAAATAATCTTGAACCGAATGAAAGTTCCCTCGATTATTGCCGAATTTCAAAGAGATCGTTCTTCCCGTTTGGGGGATGAAATAATTAATGAATGCAATAATTAACAAATTATAAAAATGGAGTAGGGATTGAAATGTGGATTTCCCAGGAACTTAGTTCACATTTTATCACCGATTTCGTGATTATTAGAGTTCAAAATAATTCTGTATAATAGTTTCGACAGAATTCATTTTTTAAACATTATTTGAATAAAAGATTATTTGTAGAATTTTAGACTCACAGATTTTGAAAATTAAAGAAATTTAAAATTTTTTAATTTTAAATATTAGATGGCGCCACTCTTTTTTCAAATTGGCAGTTAGGTTGCGTCGAGGTCCGTTGTACAGCTTTGGATTAGAGAAATGCTAAAGTATGTTCTTATTGTAGATACTGAATGATTGAAAATTAATTTTTGATGAGCCAAATCATTTACGAAGAAATCGAAGGAAACGTGCTATTTGGGTGTTTTCTTGGTGTTCGTTTTGCGCCATCGACTTTGGATCGGTTCGTACTTCGACACTACGGAAAAAAAGAGGAAATGACAATAAATAGGTGTAGTGGGCGACTCTTAGCTCATTGTATGGAATATCTCTAGTGTTTGTAGACTGCGGTAACAAGTATTGTAGTATTTTTCGTGTCTTTCTTTACTGAACTTCATTAAATTAGTAAGTAGATTTTCTGCTTTGTTTCGAAGGTACATTTAAGAACAATTTTCAATTAACTGTTCAGTTTTTATAACCTAGTTCTGCATTGGAAGCTGTAAAATGTGAAAACCGAAGTAAAGTTCCTTCTTCATAAAATACATTTGTACCTAATTTTCTCCTTTTAAAAAATCGCACATAAAACTACTTTGAATTTACTTAAAACGTATAAATATACCGTTCTTGGATAGAAAAAATTAATTTACATTCGTTTCATTTTTAGGTTTTACACCCTGCTGTAATTTTATGGCGAAAAATAGCCAAGGAAGAATTTCTAGAATTACCAGTTTAATTTCGAAATATTTAAATTTGACTTAGAAGAAATGTTTTGACGTCATTTAATTCGAGCCTTTCTTACTTTCAGAATTATTTCCCATCATTCAAGAGCATTGCTGTGTTCTAAATGAAGAATTCTTTTAGGGAAAACACAAGAGTTGAAGGATACTTCTGCTGTTAACGAAACATTTAAGTTGAAGCCAGTGTTAAGAAATTATACAAGAAATATCAAGAAAGAAAACGTCTTTCGTGCAAGTGAAGAAAAAAAGAATAATCGACGAAAATCTTTTAAAATTATATATATATATATATATATTTGTTATCTTATTTGGAAAATACAATCTGTTTATATCGTTTTCGGGAAAAAAATGTATAAATTATTTTAATTCGTGATATTGTTAATGCCTGTTGATAATACGTGTGAATACTTATTGTTTCTGGTGTGATGGTATCCTTCGTGTAGGTTTAAGGTTTAAATATTATTTGTAAAAAACCAGAAAGAGGAAAATTCTGTTTTTATCTGCATCTAAAACATTAATAATACTTTTAAAATAGTGTTTTTAAATTTATATATTTAGTTTGACAATAATTTGAAGAGTTAATGTGTTTAGAAATTAGTTTTAATATTTTAATTTTTCGTATTTTACAGGTTTAAACATTCAGAATTCAAAGAATGGAAAGTATCAATGTGACAGTTGCAAGAAAGAATTTACTTCGAAGTGTTATTTGAAATATCATCAGAGGATTCACACTGGAGAAGGGGTCTTGTTTTGCCAATACTGTAATCGTCAGTTCAACTTTTCCTGCAATTTAAATAAACACGTCGTCATTCATACCGGAGAAAAACCCTTTGCCTGTGATCATTGCAACCAACGTTTTACACAAAAAGGAAATCTGATTCAGCATCTCCGAACTCACACAGGGGAAAAGCCATTTACTTGTGACTATTGCAAGCAAAGTTTTGCACAAAAACATACTCTGATAGATCATGTCCGTCGTCACACCGGAGAAAAGCCATTTTCGTGTAATTATTGCTCACAAAAATTCGTTTCTAAATCGGTTTTGAATAGTCATGTTTTTAGACGTCATAAGAATAAGAATCTTAAATAATGATGACTTTTATAAAGTAAATTGCGAGAAAATAAAATTGGATGGAAATCGAACTCATTGCATTTATTTGAACAATGATTTTAATACTCGTATTTATATTTTCCTGAACACAAAAACAAGAAATGAAAGTTGTATATTTCTTGGTTTGTAATGTTTAGATTTTTTATAAACTTTTTGATTTTGTGGGTGAAACAAAAAATGTTTTGTCGAATTATTTCTAAATAAATGGAACTGTAGTTAACATAGAAAAGGTATTTGTGTGTCTTCCATTATCTGTCGATCACGAATAGTGTTACACCTCGTACTTCGGATTGTAATTTTGACAAAAATTCACTTGTGTTATATCTGCGCACTCAATGAAAAAAATCCGCTGGCAGCGTAAAGACATCCTGTCCACCGGAGTATTTTCTGATTGTTTTACGTTTTTATTGCATTGTTCGTTTTATTTTTAGTGTGCATCTATTCTTTTTCTACAGCCCCCTATGTTCTATATATGTCTCAGAAAGTTTTGTTCGCGAAATTTCAAACTATGCCACGTTCGAAGTATAGAAGCATCTTCCCCACGCACGTTACGAAATTGTTTTATTGTCATGGCGTTATATTTTCAGGAAACTCGTGAGGCATGATATGCCCGATATGCTTTTTTTTCCGCAGACATTTCGTCTCGGTTTTATTCAAACTGAAGATTATTTTATACGTTTTAAATTTAATATAATCTATCAAATGATGCAATTTCAAATTAGTAATAATGTGTCGAATTTTACGACTTAACTAAATCAAGCATCTACGTTAAGTAGCGACTGCTATTAATCTGGCAGCCATGTTTACGATGCCGAAGTAAACGGTTCGAGACCGGTAGATACAATCTTCATTTTATTATACGATATTTACTTACTTCACTTTTTTTAGTATTTTCGTTCATTATTAAGGTATTCAATTGTGTTATTCTATCTTAAATTTACGTGAATCTGCTGTTTTAAGTTTATGAAAATCGTATCTGGAAATGAATTAAATTCGAAAAACTAGGCTCACTGCATTTGTTTAACGCTGTTAGAATAAGCGTATTCTGAAATTTAAGATAAGTAATCCTGTTTACTCACGGCGATCCATTATTGTCACTAATTCTATCAACGGATCCGAAAGTTATTACAATTACAACAGACATTCTGTTGTAGGTGTTGCTTGTTTCGCATAAACTGCAAAAAGACTTTGAAAGCCATATTTAACGTAGAAAATTCTTTTCGTATTTCGTTCGTCATTTTACGAATGATTGAGTCCTACGGTTAAACAAAATGTTTAAATAAAATTGCACCTGTAAATCCCATTAATTATGTAGGTGAAACAAGGAAACAGCTGCCGATTAGAATTCGAGAACACCAAGCAACACTTAGATTAAAGTGTAACCAATCTTTATGGTTTTAACTATGTGAGCAATTGGGGTTTGTTATTGATAAAAATAATTTTATAATCCTCATAACATGGGAAAGAAGTGTATTTAGGGAGATTTAAACAATATATGTCAATTATATATGCAAATAATACAATGAATGATTAGTTGATGGTGTACGGTGGTACACTTGTAAGTCGTTTTATTCTTTTCACGTTTAAGAAAAAAATTAGTTGTAAGTTTATATTAACTTTTTTGTTTTTTCTTTGTTATTCGTGATGTCTGCATTGTATAAAAAACTCACTTGAAATGCATTTGAAAACAGTTTCAGCACAAATTGGCACTAGTTTCAATTGGGGTTAATTTGGATTTATTTTGGTAACCATACGTCGACATTGTGCGAAACAATTGATAAATATTGTTCATTAGTTACTTTTGCTTTTACAGAAAAAGGTATAAATATCTTAATTCAATTTCGTCTTTTCCTTCATTTGCACGAAATGTGTTTTCTTCTGTATCATTTCTCTCCATTGCTGCAATTTAATCTTCCCCTAAACATAAGCCGAACGAACGCATTCTTCGATTCGTCTTCCGTTTCACTGGAAACAATTCGTCAGTTATTACACGAGTGTTTCTATTCGTCGACTAAGAGAACTTTTTATTGGTAAATCCAATGTTATAAGATACGATAATGACGTCAAACATTAGTTTTTAAACAATTAATTAATCTAATAACTTTAGAAAATCTTCGACATTTTACGGCTCAAAAGTACGGCTTCACCCTCGAAATCTGAAAGATAGAAACAAATTCGAGTTAATTTTCATATACAAGAATACGTATTTATAGGTTTGAAATCAATCCATAAATTGACATTAAGTACAACTTTCAAAGTAGTTTATCGGCAACGTTTGGAAGCAAGTAGATCGTGTGTTGATGTGTTTTAGGAAGAAGCTACTTCCCGTTCAGTTACACGTTTTACCACTTTCATTTGATAATTGAAACTTATAAGAAGAAACGTTTCTTTAAAAATGTGTAATTAAAAATACCTTCAGAATAGAAGTAGAAATCATCTTACATTTTCGTTAGATGAAATGTGGAAGTTTGCTTACGTCGCTTCCATGAAGGCACTTCAGGAATCTCCATAACACAAGCCTTAGAACAGTTATGATTGATATGGCCGTCGGCTTAAACTATTACGTCGCGTATTATGGTTTTTAGATTAGGTTCAAACCATTTAACATTTCAGGTAGCGTGGTATAGAACCTGAAAGTGACCTCGCGCCGTTAGGAATATGGCGTTTAATTATTTAGCCCACGTGACTGTTCGTGGAGTACTTAATGTTACACCGTATTCTCAGATGTCGTATCACCTCACTTGTGCAGTTCCTTCGGCCCCGAAAATTATCCCCAGGTAGTCTGAACATTGTAAGACGAGAAGAGTGTTAGGAAGCAGAAAAATACCTTGGAGGTAAGTTGAATTTACGAAAGAATCGGCCAAACTCTGTTCTTTCCCGAAGAAGATAAAGAAATTAGAATTATGTCAACTGCGAGTGAAATTTGTGTTTGTCTTATTTTAATTCCTGTGTAGATAGTAGCTGTGCAGGACGCCATGTTGTTTGTGGAACAATTCATAAACGATGGCAACCGAAAGTACGCCATAGTAGCTCCGTAAGTAAAATTCTACCTTATATTCTGTTTATAAAATGTTATGTGAGGACCCAGACGAGGTCCGAAATCGAAATCGCAAAAATGTAGAATTCTGTTGTGAAAAAAATAACGATAAGTTATGTGAGATAAAGAGAGAAAAACAAAACTCTTCAACGTGACGAAAAATGTAAATAACGAGTCTCGGGACAACGCCAACGCGTGTTAAACGAGCTGTTAATGTTCAACCCAAAGGTAGAACTCTGACATACGCGCTCAAAAATAGGTGTAAGTTTGACACAGTACTCAAAGAAAACAATTCAGAAGATGGGAAAAATTGGAGGGGTACAAAAATATCCCGTGATCGTTAGAATTCCAAAATGACATCAATTATAAACAACGGATTAAATTATGAGTGCAGGTGTTGTGGTTCTATCAACAATCTCCGAGCATAGTCGACAAAGGGTGTCAAATAGACACCTCGAATCGGATCTCTCCCGGGATTCGACATGGTCTCGTTTTGCGCTTGAAAACAAAGGGGAGACCAATCGGGAAGCGAGGAAAGGGACGAGGGACCAATCCGAAAGGTGGATAATAAACGAGAAAAATGTATAAAAACTGGGACTTCGAGGTCGAAGGGGAGTCTCTTCCGGATTAAGAACTGTCTCCTATGGATTAAGCCGACGGTGTGTATAGTGCCATCGCCCGAAACATCTCAGTGTAACTCCACTCGTCCCCATCGTTCGAGATATCTCTGGGTATCTCCGATCGTCCCCATCGCCCAACGGCCCTTCTCGTCCGCCCGGGACTGGATTACGATCAACCAACCGAACTCTCTCGTTTCAGAAGATCGCCGAAATTTGGAATAGTCTACTCGATGTAAGCATGAATTCGTCCAAATTTTTTGCATGTAAACACTTGTTTTCATTTGCCTCCTTCGCAACCGCCCACATACACGGGTTCTCTTTGGCTCAGTCTGACACGGGATAAATGGTAACCCCCTTGAAAGTCGGCAAATCTTACACTGGTAACAGTGAAGCGAGATATTATCTAAAAGTAACCAAAATTTGGACTGGTGTAGACTGGGCTTAAATATCCCAATCTACACCAGTCCAAATTTTAGTTATAAAAAATTTCTTCTGCTTGACAAGCTATCCTCCTACTTGTTCTTCCGAATATAATCCCGAAGTGTTATAAATAAATTATTTTGGACCCAAAAGTCACAAACGATCGATCGAATGGCCGAATATGAAATACGAAATGACCGAGGACAAATTACATTTGAATTTGTTCTCCATTTTTATAATTTACTAATTACGAATTATTTCATTCATTCTTTTTCATTCCTAAATCGAGCGGATCTATCTGGTTACAAATTAACAATATTTGTGAGGTTGAGCCCGAAGTTTAAACGCGGAAACGAGTACGTCGGACGTTCGGCGCAGCTTTCCTGTAAGTCTAAAAATTTGACAATGGCATGATGAATGTCGAACATGATTCCACTTACTTTCCAAGCGCCATCGTCAAACTTCTAGACTTACAGGAAAGCTGCACCGAACGTCCGACGTATTCGTTACCGCGTTTAAACTTCGGGCTCAACCTCGCTATTAACACCCTTTGGTTCTCCCTGGGATGTTTCGCAGACCACACTTTGCCACGTTTAATTGCAGTTAAGGATAGTCTGATAAAGATTTATTTTATTCTACTTTAATTTGGTTTTAACTTCCCAGCATTGCGCTTCGGCCTTGACTCAGTTGCATTCTCGAACGGAATCTGTTCTTCGACGTCGTCGTACGGATTTTGGGTATATTTTGAGCAGGCCGAGATAATTTCGACGTTGATTTCCGCCGTCCTTATTTTTCGTAACTTCCTATCTCAGAGTTCTATAATTTTCTAGAATTCTTTTATGTCAAAGCATTAGAAAAAGAAATTATAAAATTTTTCTTCCAATGTTCGACGACGATACTGCGAACTGCAATATTGAAATCTTGCGTACCGGAACGAGTTCGATCGAAATAAAATTTCCATTTTGGACGGTTTAATTAAAGGATTATCTGTACCAGACTTGATAAACCCAAAGTGTTATGTTTGCACAGGCAGTTCACCCTTTTCAAAAATGATAGAATTATTACAAACGATCATATTACATGACATCGGGATATTAAATAATCTTGAACCGAGTAAAATTTCGCTCGATTATTGCCGAATTTCAAAGAGATCGTTCCTCCCGTTTGAGGGATGGAAAACAATGAATGAAATAATTAATAAATTATGAAATCGAAGAAGGGATTCAAATGTGGATTTCCCTAGTAACATAGTTCACATTTTACCACCGATTTTGATGATTCGTGACAACTCGGGTTCGAAATAATTATTTATAATATTCTCGACAGAATTCATTTTTTTAAACTTTATTTGAATAAAAGATTATTTTTAAAGTTTTAGACTTACAAATTTTGAAAATTACTGAAATAGGAAATTTTTAAATTTTAAATATTAGATGGCGCCACTCTTTTTTAAAATTGACAGTTAGGTCGCGTCGAGGTCCGGTGTACAAGTTTGGATTAGAGAAATGCTAAAGTATGTTTTTATTGTAATTACTGAATGATTGAAAACTGTTTTCTGGTGAGCTTAGTCTTTCAGGAAGAAATCAAAGGAAACGTGTCATTTGGGTGTTTTCTTGGTGTTCGTTTTGAGCCATCGTGATGGAATCGGTTCGAACTTCGACACTACGGAAATTAAGAGGAAATGACAATAAATAAGAGGTAATGGGCGACTCTTGGTTCGTTGTATGGAATGTCCCTAGTGTTTGTGGACTATGGTAACAAGTATTGTAGTATTTTCCGTGTCTTTCTTTACTGAACTTTATTAAATTAGTAAGTAGATTTCTGCTTTGTTTCGAAGGTACATTTAAGAACAATTTTCAACTAACGATTCAGTTTTTATAACCTAGTTCTGCATTGGAAGCTGTAAAATGTGAAAACCGAAGGGAAGTAACTTTTTTCGTAAAATACATTTATACCGGATTTTCTCCTTTTTAAAAATCGCAGATAAAACTAATTTGAATTTACTTAACATGTATAAATATACCGTTCCTGGATAAAAAGAAATTAATTTGAATTCGTTTCATTTTCAGGTTTTACACTCAGCTGTAATTTTATAGCGAGAAATAGCCAAGGAAGAATTTCTAGAATTACTAGTTTATTTTTGAAATATTTAAATTTTACTTAGGAAATAATGTTTTGATGTCATTTAATTCGAGACTTTGTTACCTTCAGAATTATTTCCCACCATTCAAGAGCATTGCTGTGTTCTAAATGAAGAATTCTTTTTGGGAAAACACAAGAGTTTAAGGATACTTCTGCTCTTAACGAAACACTGAACTTGAAGCCAGTGTTAAGAAATTATACGAGAATATATCAAGAAAGAAATCGTCTTTCGTGCAAGTGAAGAAAAAAAGAAAAATCGACGAAGATCTTTTAAAATTATATATATATATATTCGTTTTGTTTTTGGAAAATACACTCCGTTTATATTGTTTTCAGTTTTCGTGATATTGTTAATGTGTGTTGATAATACGTGTGAATACTTATTGTTTCTGGTGTGATGGTATCCTTCGTGTAGGTTTAAGGTTTAAATATTATTTTTAAAAACCACAAAAAGGAAAATTTTGTTTTTGTCTGCATCCAAAACTTTAATAATAATTTTAAAATATGTTTTTAAATTTATATATTTGGTTTGTTAATAATTTGAAGAGTTAATGTGTTTAGAAATTGGTTTTAATATTTTAATTTTTCGTATTTTACAGGTTTAAACATTCAGAATTCAAGGAATAGGAAGTATCAATGTGACAGTTGCAAGAAAGAATTCACTTCGAAGTACAGTTTGAAATATCATCAAAGGATTCACACTGGAGAAGGGGTCTTGTTTTGCCAATACTGTAATCGTCAGTTCAACTTTTCCGGCAATTTAAGTAAACATGTCGTCATTCATACCGGAGAAAAACCCTTTGCCTGTGATCATTGCAAGCAACGTTTTACACAGAAAGGAAGTCTGATTCGGCATCTCCGAATTCACACAGGGGAGAAGCCATTCACTTGTGACTATTGCATGCAAGGTTTTACAGAAAAACGTAATCTGATAGATCACGTCCGTCGTCACACCGGAGAAAAGCCATTTTCGTGTAATTATTGCTCTCAAAAATTCTCTTCTAGGTCAGCTTTCACTCATCATGTTGTTAGACGTCATAAGAATAAGAATTTTAAACAATGATGACTTTTATGAAGCAAAATGCGAAAAAACAAAATTGGATGGAAATCGAACTCATTGCATTTGTTTGAACAATCATTTTTATACTCGTATTTACATTTTCCTGAGCACAAGAACAAGAAATGAAAGTTGTATATTTCTTGGTTTTTAATGTTTACATTTTTTATAAACTTTTTGATTTTGTGGGAAAAACAAGAAATGTTTTGTCGAATTATTTTCAAATAAATGGAACTGTAATTAACATAGAAAAAGTATTTGTGTGGTTTACTTAGCACGGTAGAATCTATTTCTGCTGATTACGAATATTATTATTATTATTATTAGAGTAATGTTTAAGAGAGCTGTCTGTCTTGCTGACAGACTTAGCCCTAGAGAAATGAAAGGAGCGAATAAAAGTCGGAGAGTAAAGGGAAGGATAGAAGGTGAAATCAGAGGGGATCACATGAGTCGCCTAACCCGGCGATATTAAAAAAACAAAGTAGCAAAATTAGAATACAAAAATCAAAAATTTACAATTGTGGCTATTTTGCCAACAACGCGAAAACAATTGCACCTCGTACTTCGAACTGTAAATTTGACAAAAATTCACTTGGAGTTATATCTGTACGCTAAATGAAAAAAATCTGCTGGGCCCATCTAATTACGTAGTCAGGGTCGTGTATTCTACTTTATTAACAGGATCGTGTTTATTTTATTGCTATCTTTTCGAATTTAAAATTTGCATCGAAACCGCTCATTCTTCTATAATAACTGTGCTTTAATAACAATTTTTTGTATTGTTTGGATTTTTTATGTCTGTTTTCACTTCAAGTGTTAGCCTTTTTTTACGCAAAAACGAAACTTAATTTAGTTTGTAAATTTTACCAAATTCTGTTTCTCGTCTTTCAGATGCAAACATCCTTTCAAGATATAAGGAGATTTGCTGATTGCAATCTCAGTTTAAAACACAAATTAAAGGTAAAATATTTTAGATTTGTTTGTCTGTAAATAAATGTTAATATTTTTGTAAAATTTAGATAAAGTAATAAGAATTATTTATTGTACAGATGTTGAATTTTATGAAGGGATTTGGTAAAGTCCATATCTATGTATGATTACTTCAACGTTACCAAGACATTTCCGGTTTAAGTATATTTATCTACATTTTGTTGTATTAATTATGAAAATCTTGTATTGACGTATTTAATTTTTGAAATGTTTCAGATGTCAAGTTCTCTTTATTCTGTATTTTTAGGTCTTTTAAATCTCAGAAAAGCTTCTAGTCTTAAAGATTGATCATTTGGTTTTCTCCTTGAAATAGTTTTGTATTAGATAATAAACGTGTATTTAAATAAAAGCATTTGTGGTATTTACTTAATTGCATATTATAGTTTATACCACTTTAGTCCTTTTATTTTTATATGTACAGTACTATAAAGTTATATTTAATGTCTTATTTGTTTCGGTAATGGCGATTCCAAAGTTGTAAAAGAATTTCTTTTATTCATAACTGTGGCAGTAATTCATTTAAAATAAATAACGCAGACGTAGTTGTATATGTTTAACAGTTTCTTTATTTTGCACTTGCTTCACGCTACTTCTAACAGAAACAGTTCTTAAAATCTAAATCTAAATCTAATTATGTTCATGATGCTCTGATTTATGTACAGTACATTGTGTAGTTATAAAAATAAATGTGCAAGAATTGACCCTATTTTTGTGATTCCAATGTTTCTGCAGCGATTTCTTCCGTAAAAGTAGATCTTTTGTAATTTATTTAATTTCAATATGCAATGATATTATTTTTTATCATTATGCGTGGCTAACCCCACACCAATGCCATTGAAGTAAGCAATTGATATACTGTTTAGTGATATACTTCGCAAATACTAAGGGGGAATAATGACGTTTCAGGTATCATTATGACAGGAAATTGGGAGCCAGTTAGACCAATTAGGCCAAGAAATGATTAATAATATGTTGATTATGAAGCTATATATTCATCCATTAGTGACATTAAAACACTTGTCTAAATAGGAAGCAATGTGCTTGCTATTCCTTTATTAATGCTATTTCTCAGTGGCTCTGTTATTTCGTTTTGAACATTTTAAATAAAATTTTAGTTTATTTTCAGTTTCAAAATTATATTTACAATTAAGGTAAGACTGATTATCTTTTAGATGAATAGGACAATGCCTCGACTAATCACTTTTTACATTGAAACTGTCTCACAAACCTAAGGAAAATTTTCTTTATTATGGACACTTTCGTATGTAACAAAGACTTATTTAAAAGTCTTTGTTACACACCTCAGAACGGAATCATTATACATTAGAATGAAATCCCTGATGAAAAATTAGATTTTATTTACGTGTAAAGACTCTTTTACAGATTTCACACGTTTCAATTCGAGTTTTCGAATGACTTTCATCATATTTTTAGTTTTAAATCGCCTATTACAATATGATCATAGCAAAATATTTACGTGTTGTACTAAGCGATGTCTGACAAAAGTATTTCTAGTTGTGAGATTTGTTTTACATACGTCACAAAAGTACTTATTTTACGCCATGAATGTTTTTCTGACGTCCCAAAGAATGTTTTCTTTTAAAATATCACAAGAATACTTGTATTCATTACTGTATATTTCAATACGCCTTTTGAAATAACAATCGCGTTTAAAACATTTGTTACATATCTGACAAGAATATTGATACTTACGTCGATAACTATGAGTTTCATAATGCCTATTTAAATGGGGTTTCATAACTCATTACTAAAATGGCATTTGAAAGGTCGATCTTTACTATAAGTATTTTCATGACGTGTCAACTGATGTTTCCCTTTCAATTCATTTTTACATATCTTACAACAATGGGATATATGTGTTTCCTTGTATCTCTCGTAATAAAACTTTGACTTAAAGCGCTTATTACAAATGTCACATTGAAAGACTTTCCGCTGAATTTTGGATTCTTCGAGAATTTTTGGAAGTGATTGGGTACAATGCTTTTTTTTTATTATTAATTGAAATTTGTTTTTCAGTGTTATGTATTTTTATGTGTCTTCGCGGAAGAAATTTCCACGTAAACTTCTGATTGCAGGTATTGCAGTGAAACGGTTTCTTCCTAATATAAATACAAAATTTCCCCTCAAGTTGAGTTTGAGAGAAATTTTGAAAGTTAATTTGTGCACGCCTATTAAATTTTCGAATTCTTTGCATAACTATCGTGTAACTTTTAATTCCTTTATTGTGTTCTATTGTCTACTTCTGTAATCAAATAGTTCATATTGTGATGAAATTAAATAACTCTTGTTTAATCTCGTGGCTATTATACTGCGTGTAAAAAATTAATTTTTAAACGTTTTCCTAATATTTTAGTGTTTAATATTTAATATATTGTTAATGGTTTTTTTCTTCCAGAAATTGCAGGGGTTTCCCATTAGAAAAAGCATATAATTTTAACCTTAAAATTATATTGACCTTTGACCTAGACCATAAGGTCAACGGTATAACCGGTTGTGAAATTTCCTGCTCTTTCAGTTGCCGGGTTAAAAATATGTGTTCCCAATGAAAAAACAAGACTTGACCCTCAAATGGCCTCGAAGGTCACCAATTAATTGGCCCTTCGAAATCCTACAACTTTTGTCTATACCTTTTTCCCAAAATAATGAGATCCAATTAAGTTATTTCATTGTCTCAAGATAAAAAATACGTCCTGTATATAGAGGGCTGAACGTTGGCTTTATATACCAATGAGTAGCCCCATGTTAGGCCTTTTCTGCTAGCTAGTGGTAAAGAATAAAGAAAACCCTGAAATTATCCCTGCAGTGGCGTGCCGTCATTGGAAGCGATGGAAGCGCCGATTCCACCTTCCAATGACCTTCCCTTGAATTTTATAAAATATAAATTTTCATATTTTAACGTACTTTGAATTAATTAAAATTAATATTTTATTATAACTGCATTATGTATCTTTTACAAATTTCTATACTACATGTGAAAAAAAAACGATAAGATTGCTATTGTATATTCGAATAATTCGGTGGCAGAAGGAATGTCGAAAACCGGGTCAGTCTCTAATCAGCCAGATTATATAGGCATTAGCGCATGCGGTTTACAGTGCACCAACCTCACCCGGTTTAGCTGGTAGAAGCGACACACTCGTAAAGAGTACAGCTTTATATCCCGGAGCGGTTGTGGGCTGTTAGCCGCCTGCTAGATATTCGGCCACCCTCGCCTTATTATGTGAATCACGAGCAGACTAGATCAACGGCGGGCAACCCGCGGGCCAGCTACGGCTGGCGAAAAGTTTCTATCCGGCCCGCGAGATCTTTAATAGATTATTAAATTGGAAAAATAACTAATTAATAGTTATTTTTCCAATTCTTTGTAATTTTCGAAAACGATAAGAGAAATAAATGTAGTAATTAACTTTTTATTTATTTCTTTCATATTTGCAGACTAAAAAAATTACGAGTCACAAGAAGGCGTCAATTAACGTCTACGGCGCGGAAAAAAACGTAAAATTTATTCTGGCCCACGTTATAAAAAGGGTTGCCCACCCTAGACTAGATTTATAACAACCCAACCGATAGTTTACTGGCACGTTTTTATGATAGTTGTGTATAGTTGACAGGAGTTTAATTAAAATATTTGATATATTTATTCTGCGTTTATTAAGCTCTCCCATCCTATATTACTTTCGGATTTCGATGTTAAACCGGTGATATTACGATTTAGTATGTCCCATCTGTAAGGGGATGCAGAAAAAACGTGTACAATTCTAGTACAGTGTTAAAAAATTAACTGTTACTTTGGCAGCATCATTTACAACCAAATTTAATGAATGAGACGTACAGTACAACAATGGTACAAAAAAAAAGCTCTAGAATTTATTTTCCTTAAATTTACGATTTATATATCCGTTGTCATAAAAATTTGTCTTTCCACTGTTTTCCCAAGACTACAGATATTCAGGTACAAAGTAACTGGTTTCGACTTATTTCTACTTAAGAAATGACTAAATAATTAAGAGATTAGGGAATGGGAACATAAATAAAACCCTGTTGAAAGAGCCAGAATTTTACTTCAACAAAAGCTTAACAGAACCAATCACTCGCTCAGTACAGTGGGAAACTGATTTCCGTGTACACCTGGTATTAAAACGAATTAGTTAGAAAACGAATGACTATTAAGTTTAACATAGTTAGATTTTTACAGCTACGGTGAGAAACGTTTAAAATTTACAACAGCCCTGTGGCGTCCTTTGAGATATACGAGTGATGCGACAAAAGAGGCATTTGACATTGACCGGTATCGGCACCCTCGGGATTTGGCACGCACACACTCACTACACACCTACCTGGACCGGCACTAGTTCCATCCATTAGCTACTCGTATCAAGATATTTGACTAAGTGGATTGTTTTAAGATTTAAAAAGTAAAGACTATTTTATGTTATTTTTATGTACGTTTCTTTACAAAGCTATATTTTAATTATAATTTTCTTTAAAAGTATATTAATACAATCGAACAATACATTGTACCAGGTATGTATATCCACCGCACATTTTATTTCACCGAGTAAGTTTTTATAATTTATTTTTAATTTTAGCCCTTATATCGTGGCTAGCGATTCAGAATGTAATGGTAATATTTAAAATACATTTAGAGAAGTCTACAGTTTTTACTGGCTTATCGAACAAATGAATATGAATGGACCCTAGACCAGTGATTCTTAACAGGGGGCCGCGGCCCCTGGGGGTCCATAAGAAGTTTGCCGGGGGCCGCCAAATTATGCAAAATTTCCTTCAGAATATAATAAAAAGAAAATTGATGTATAATCCGAATATCGTATTGAAAAGTGAAATAAGAAAGATAAAGTTTTCCTATTTAGTTTTTATTTATTTATTTTGTATTTCTTTCTACATACAACTTTGTTAGTACAGAAGAAATAAATGCAAATATGCTACTTACACCGCAGTATTTACTTCTTTTATTCCAAAGCAATTTTAAGAAACTATTAATGCTTGGAATTTTAAAAATAATTAGGAAAAATAGTAGGCTTTGAAAATTTAAATATTTTTGCAAAAGTTATGCAAAATCCTTACCACAAGTGGGCGTTTTAGTTTTAGTTTAGTTTTAGCATCGACATTGGATCGATTTATCGACATGTTTCTTATTTTATTTTCTGTTAAAAATTAATGAGTTTTCATGTTTAATTGTGAAGTTTGAATGTTATTTAAATAGATAATGAAATAATAAAGTTATGATTTACATTTATTATATAAAAAATAAAGCAATAATAAAAAAATCAATTTATTATAGATAAATTATCAAATTATCAAATATAAATTATTATTAAAAAATGGGGGTCAAAAAAATTATATTTGGTGGGCGACGAGTATAAAAAGGTTAAGAACCACTGCCCTAGACCATCACTGACGCGCAATTAACTGATTGCCCCTGGAAGTCGGCTTCTTACAGAAACACAGCTTCCCTGTCATCAAATGTCACGGCACGCCACTGTATCCCTGAATTTGAAAAGAACCTATTAATGCACAGAAGATATACTGAAGATGTACTTATTTTATTAACGAAGGAAAATAGTATTTCCAGATTTATAGACGTAGAAAATTGCAAACAATATGAATAAGACAGAATAAGAAAAAATGTTTAAAATATTAAATACATATTGTGCTAAAATTAAAACATAAAGATTTAAAATAATATAATAATTACCGAGTCGGAATACACGACATTGCCATAAAATTCGTTTGCATAAAGTGCGAAAAAATTGAAATATATTAGAATATTTTATAACGTAAAAAATTGACGTGAACCATTGTTTATGTTTCCAGCTAGGCCAGTGTTTTTCAACTAGGGCGCTGCGGCACTTTTAGGGTGCCACGGCGCCACGATTGCGGTGTCTCAAAGTTTAGGACCGATAATAAAATTAGATTTAAAAAAACAATAGGGAGACTATTATTTTACATGTAGGTATTTCGACAAAATTCAATAGACTTAAATTGTATTAACCCTGTGTCAGGCGCGCAGGGAAGTGTTACACGGAGGGGCGCGCGGGGTGTACGTGCACCCCGCGTGACTAAAGGTGTTACTGAAAAAATCAAAATTTTTTTCGCGATTTTTTCGTTTTTGACGTTAGTGGGATTGTGTTTCTGATGTATTAATCAACAATACTACTTAAAATATATCTGTTTTATTTATTTATAACGAAAACGAAAAAGTATTACGTTTCGCGAATTTTTCAGGAAAAAAATCGTCAACTTCAAAAGTCTATTTTTCAAACTGTAAACAAGTCTGTTGCTATCTAATCGTTGAATCGTATTCCCGTATGTGTTTTTTAACTGTTCCAAACATTAAATGCTTTGTCACTAACCCCGGGCCAAAAATATTTCAGTATTTTCAAAAGTACACCCCCTGAAACTCTACAGCAACTAGAGATAAAAAGGCGAATTATTGCCAGATAACATCGATAGTTAACTTCTTTTACACTGTAATTGGTCACTTTCTTTGTCTGTTATTACATCCACCAGTAAAAACAATTGTCGGTAAAATTCCCGCGAAATGCCACGCCCCCGCAGACTACCACTTTGACTTATGTAAACAGTCGCTATAAAATCGCTTGTTTTAATCGTTTTTTTTACTTCTAATTTGGTTACGAGAAATTTTCTGGCATTATTCAGACAAATAAACTTGTTTTCAGGACCATTTAGCAATAAATATTTCCAAAAACGCCATTTTTCAAACTTTCAATGCTAAGTCTATGGGACACTTTTTTCCGTTTATTGGCCTTAAAAATCTTATTTACACGCCTTCTATGGTCTTATTCGTCATTTGTATTATGACTGATTCGATATCAAGCAATGATCGTTTTTTCAGTACACTAACTCGGGTCCACCCCCTCCAATGGTCGCGCTAAAAAAACTTCCGCCGTTAGGCGCGCGGGGTGCAGGTGCACCCCATGCATTTTGCTGTGTTTCTTTTGTAAAAAGTTTTTTTTTCCTGGAATTTTTAACATTTTCAGTGCAATCTTCAGTACTTTGAAGGAAGGTACTGAGGGGATCATTTTTGAGCATTCATTACATGAAAAAATACACGCGTTTAAAAACGTTTGGGGTGCACCTGCACCCCGCGCGCCTAACGCAGGGTTAATTTGAACACACAGAAACGCTTTTTTTGCATTAAAATGCTACTTCAAACTGTCAATTTTTAAAATTTTTCTTCCCGGGGAAGGAATCCCCTCCCCAGACTTCACCCCAGCGTTGCGCATAATATTCGTTTTCGCAAAGAATTCATCTGCCCCTGATTAAGCCCCCTTATTTATATTCTATATCCGCCGCTGGTCAAGAGTGTCACGATATTTTATTTTTCAATCAGAGGTGCCACTCAATGAAAAAAGTTGAAAAACACTGAGCTAGGTGGAAGAAAAACAGATCTATATGAAATACATACGATAGAAAGAAGTAAAAGCACAAATGGTGTCGCGTGTATTCTTTACGGGAAGTCTAAGACGAAGCCAAGAAACCGGAATATAACGATTAAAATATTTATAATAGAGTATGCAATGACAGTATTTGATTTTGTATATGTTTTATGAAAAATTTCTAATCTATGTCTTATATTTTTCAAGACTTATTGAAACTGAATTGAATATTACTTAGTTGTAATGTCTAAATATTGAATATTATTACAATTGCTTTAACATATTCCGGCTACGAATTTTACACATGACCTTGTTTATAATTTATTAGTATTGGTTCGATTAGTCAATCGATAAACTAAAGAATTTTAATTATAATGGATGGACGTGAAGTCTTCTAAAAGAGATATCGAAGGCTTTTAGAAATTTCTCATTAAAAATTTATTTCCTCCAAATTGTGTATTGTGAGAAACTGGCACTTAAGCGCATGGGAAAATCGCAAACATAATCTAAACACCAGAGACGATTGCTTCCTCCTTTTCATATTAAGAAGATTTTAAATACACTAAGAGTCAAAAAATGATCAGTGTTATATGAAGACTAAAGAAATAGGCACTTATACGGAAGTTTTTCTCACCTTACAACGCTTACTGTGAATTAATATTGAAAACAAGGTACTGAAAATCTTGTTTATTTCGCAATAAATGGTAAGAAAGATCCCAAAATCTGTCTGTACTCGAAGATTTCATCGACATAATCATTTTTGAGCAATATCTAAGTGTAAGTGACGTTTTCCATTACACATAATATAAAAATATTTGACACGTTTCTAATTCATAATATTTTCAAATATGTCGAATCTCGAAGAGACGATCAATTGTTTCGAAGGTGATTTGTATCCTAGTCAAATTTTGGCGAAAGCTTTCGGTGCAAGAATGACGTTAAATTGCGCACGTCACAAACACCCAAAATTCTTAGAAACATTCTTCTACACGTACCACCGTGTTTTAGTTGTTATTAATTGGTTTATTTCAATATATTTATTTATTACAATTCGATATCCAGAATGGTTTTATTGCGAAGCGTTTATGAGAAGTATTTTCAGCGACACCTTTATATTAAAATTTTCTCTCTTCGAAATTTATCTTTGCCTGTGTGTAGTGTGCACTATCAGCGTATTTCATAACAGCGGGAAATTCTGCCCTACTTTAAAATATGAAAGCACAGAAGAAATTTTTTTCATGCTGAATGCTCAAAAACGTCTCCTCCTTCTAGATTCAGTATGTTACGTATTCATATTAATTTTTTTTGGAATTTCTATAGTAATACCGAGTTACGAAATGAGTTCTAATATCAAGCATTTTACCTGCATAAGCATGGCAATTGTACTTATTGGATACATTGCCGGATTCATTATATTTGGTTTATCTGTTGGTATAATTGTATAACTTATAATATTGAAAAAATTTATCTTATTGACTGAACATATTCGAAACTCGAGTATCGAGGCTCATCAAATGAAGGCATTTTTGTTTGAAGTGTACGGCAAATTTAACCGTTGTACAGAAATGATCGATGAATTTAATGATTCCTGTAGTGTTATTGTTACTATTACTTACAATTTCAGTATCTCGTTCTGTTGTACAGTTATATACTTATTACTCTTTAGAGTGAAAAATTTAACCTTCTTTATTTTCCTTTTTGTATTATGCATTATCGCGTTAGGTTTGACAGCGATTACAGCTGTCTCATCTTCTGAACTGTGGTTAACGGTAAGTAATAATATACTTATCAATTTTCATATTATAAAATTATTTTAGTAGTATTAGTGTTCAGAGTGATTTACAAATCATTTTTCGAGGAAAGTACCTTATTGCATAATAGCTAAAACGTGTAGAATCATTGTTCGTGGATCTAAGAAATTTTGATTTAGCAAGCTCAGATGTAAGTTCAATCCCAGCAAAATGAACAGATAGATGTTATGTTCTAAATGTCCACGTACGCATTTGGTAACATTTTTGACAATAGTTTAAGATGTACCTTCAGCACCATCCACAAGATATTTGTATAAAACATTTCTCGGAACTTTGAAAAGAAAGTTTACTAGAAGACCAAGAGTGAAGAGAACGTTGGAAGAATTCGTGAACCGTCTCCGTAAGTGGAGAAGATGTAAAAAGAAATACAGTCAAACCTGTTTTTATGCGCTCTTTTTATGTGCGATTTTTATTTGTGCGATTTTTTTAATGCGAATTTTTAATTTGTGCGGTATAGTTGGCGACTAGTCTCGTGCCATTCGTCATGTCTTACGTTGACTTATTATAGCTAAATAAACTTATTATAGCATAAATGCACTTATTATAGTAATATTATTGCATGAATATGCGAAAAATGAAATAATTTACTTTTTAAGTCAACAAAACACCACCTGGACAAAAATATGTAAAACAGACGATAGACCAGGCGATGCAGTCAAGTGCTGACATCTGTTGTCAATAAATTCTATTTCGTACGGTTTCGAGTTATTTTCTACGTGAGACTTTTTTTATGCGGTCCCTATTCACCGCATAAAAAAATATTTTTTTAATTGTGTTGCGAAAACTATTATTTACAGCCATTCGTGAAGTTTCGTGAGATTTTTTTAATGCGTTTTTTTAATGCGGTCCCTATCCCCCGCATAAAAACAGGTTTGACTGTATATAATTTATTTTGGAGTAGACAGAATCTACAAGCTTACATTCAGCATAGATGAGACGGCCAGAAAGTTAATGTGTACTATGCAACGACACACGATAACCTTTACGGATTATTATTCTCTGAAGTCATCATCACCTGGACATGCTAGTTCTGCCTCGACTTCTAGAAGACATGCTTGATAGCTTACTTCTTCAACATGGGGCACTTCCTCACTATTAACGAGATGTAACAGCAGGAGAAAAGATTCCCAGGAAGATGGATCTGATGAGGGAACCTGGGTTTCATTAAAGTCAATGTTAACTTTTCATTATTGCTAAGAACGATAAAGCCGCTGAACAGAAGAATCGCAAGCATTCGCCAATGACACTAGATGAGATGCTTAATCTATGGTGCGAGGGAGAATGTTGTGTAGACCTATGTAGGGCACCCACGTTTAATTGGAATAAATACGAAACATTTCGAGTTTCTCTATTCTAAGATCCACAAACGATGATCCTACGTTCTGTTAGTTTTTAAGCAATTCGTCACCTTTATTAGAAAAATTTTGTAATCATCCCGAATTAAAATCCATATGTATTATTTTTTTAATTTTTAAAAGTTCATGTATAATATACAATAATGCAGTTTTACGATCGTACAGTAATTTTTATTTTTGACATTTAAGGGGTAAACATCGACAAATCTTTGCAACCATTATGCAGCGTAATAATTATGTAAAAAATGTAATTATCTTCTGAATAGAGCCAATCTAAACATTTGAATGCTGTAAACACAGTTTACGTTGTTATCACAAAATGACGAGTTTCTTCCTCTCAAACTCAAACTGAAGTCCAGGATGTGGAGACTTAAAGAGTTACAGAACTCCAAGAGTTTTGAACATCCTGGACATCTTACATTACAAGAGCGTCGTCAGCCAATGGGCGAGGGGGGCAAAATGATATAAATTGATAGAGGATATGAATTGTATGTAAAATAAAAACGATTCATAAATTTTAAGAAGCTTAAGAAGATTATTTTAATTAAAACATAATCTTATTGGGTTTTTCGCGCGGGAATTACAAATCGGGCAATAAATGACTTAGCATTTAAATAATTTTTTTCGCTTGTCTAGGGAGGGGCAACTGCCCCTCTGCCCCCCTCTGGCGATGCCCTTGTTACATTACCATAATTTCATCAAATTATAGCAGTGTAACATTCATTATTTCTAAACTTAGTTTATAGTTATAGTGATTTTATGGAATCAAAATATATTATATGCATTTAAACATATATTTTCATTTAAATAGTCGAAACAACCTTTGAAGGAACTACATAAATATTTCTCCTTAACATGGGATGTGATGAATAATTTATTGGTAAGTATTCAAGTATAAATATAAGAATATTTGTAAGTAAATTATACAATGAACATTCTTAAAGCAAGTCAAATGTATTCTGAAAACAGTAAATATAGAGTGATCATGGTTAAAGTATCCTATTCAACGCTGCCTGGAAGGCTATGTAACAGTATGTCTAACTTAACTAAGTTTTGTATTTAAGTATTGTTTCCGAACGTACAGATTTCCATGGAGAAAAATTTAGTTGGTAACAAAATGGTAACATAATGTTTCATACACAACACACGCCACAAAAAAGGCATAACTTATCACAAATATTCTGACTCAGAACTTTTCGTTTTTTAAAATGTCACACTGTAATTCATTTTATAAGGAAGAAAAAAAAAGTTACCACTGGCTATCGTATATTTATATGTAAAATTTCTCTATAAGAAGTTGTACTAAAATTTATAGTGAGAATAAAAAAATGGATATAATAATTTATCTTAGAAAACTTTCGAGTGCATAAACAAAGACACATTATCTTAATCGGCCAACAGAAATCTACTTATATTAGTCCATTATCAAAAATTGATCCTGGTCGAGACTCTTGCAAAAAAAATTTCCAAATACAATCCACCAGTGAGTCGTTCCCATACTACATTTATACTGTACCAGTGGTCACGCGGATTCGATCCCTCTAAACACTTGTTCTTGTAACGGGTACGCGCTTGGTGCTCCGTGAAGTTTTCCGGGTTTACGTCGAGTCGATACACCCCGAATTGAAGCCAGTTTTCCTTAAAAGACCACAGGAAACGTACATTTTCCGATTGGCAGATCGCCGTTGTTGCGTGCCAGTTTCATCTAAAACCAACCAATCAATCGATACACACACATATTGAAAAAAATGAAAGGGTTCGCTTTGAAATACAAGACCAGACCGTAAACACAAGCTACAGAAAGTACATCTTAAAACGCAACACCCTTAGGGTGTAAAGAGGAAGTCGGCAGCTCCATCTGTAATAGAATTGGCATTTAAAGACACGTGGTCTCGAAGATATAACGAATCGAGATTATATACGGGTCCTCTTCTGTAATGGCTTTATCCACTCTAAAAATTAGAAAGATGGTTGCACAATGTGCAGAATTTTCCTCACTAAACAAGGTACAGAAGTTTTAATGTGTGGCAATCGTAAAATTTCGCACAATAGTTAAATCATTGCTCATCCCGGAACCATTCGACTGTTAGTTCTATTGCATTGTTTATTTTCAATTATTAAAACCCTTCTTTGGTCGCGCGGCTTCTGTGAGAAGCCATCTGGTCGTTATTTTCGTGGCATTTTTCCTGAAATTTTTCAAAAAATTTCAAAAAATTTAAGTTTTCAAATCTTTTCGAACTGCAAAAAATGCAATAAATAACATTTTTATTGAGCGCCGAGTTTACTCAGAAAAAAATTCCAAAAAGTGCTGGCTTCTAACAAGCTTTTACGCGACTATGCGCAGTAGTAAAAATCGGGAAAAAAACGAGTTCGCGATAATCGCTTTCGTCGATCGCGTCCATCGCGAGCATTTTTTACGCTATCAATTCTTTTCTTTTAATATATTTTTTTAAAATTTGTTTTTGGGCTGCAATTTTAAATACTTGAATAGTCTTATAAATCTTCATTTTTGTCTGTCTGTTTGACTGTCTGTCTTTTTTAATCTTGAGAATGGAGTTACGTAGATAAAATCCGACATCAGATTTGGAATTACTTTGACATTACTTTAACTAATCACAGACTTGTGAAAGGAAAAAATTGCCGCGAAAATTCCCTCCCCCAACTTTCGAAGTAAAATGTAAAGAATCGCAATAAATTCGCTTTTTAAATCGTTTTTCAGCTCTAATTAACTAATTTAATGCACTTAGACATTAAATTAGCTAATTCGACAATATTTAAGCGAATAAATATATTTTTAAAACTATCTAGCAATAAATATTCCCGAGAAACTCCACCTTCATATAGTAAGTCTATGGAAGATGTTCGTGCTGTTAATTGGCTTTAAAATTTTTGTTTCTACGCCTATTACGCTCTAATTGGTAATTTATATTATGACTGAATCAACTTCAACGAATGAGAGTTTTTTCGGACCCATCTGGTCGGGATTTTTCCGCGAAGAACCAATCCACGTGATTAAAGTCAGAATGTAAACAAACGTTAAAAAATAGCTTTATTCTTCATTTTAGAGCCATAATTCTACTAGTTTTCATGTTATTTGACTTTACTTAGACAAGAAGATTTCTTATCAAATTTCCACTAAGTACCATCCCTCTCAGGCTACAGTCTTTGAAATATGTAAACAATCGTTATAAAATTGCTTGTTTCTATCGTTTTTTAGCTCTAATTAGCTAATTTATTGTTCTTAGAGAGTATTTAGGTGAGTAAACATTATTTTAGAACTGTGAAGATATAAATTATTTGTGAAAAGTGAACATTTCCCCTCGCTGTTACATAATATGAGAAAATATGTAAACAATTGCATGCAAAATTGCATAGTATAGTCGATTATTGTAAAAATTGCCGAAATAATATAAAAATAATGTTTCTTATACATTATCACTAAGAAAACTTGTGTTGACTTCGATCCTCAGATGACTCATCCACTCCCCTCCTAGGAAGTAATAGAGAGTAGTGTGAAAAATGACAATAACTTCTCACTTGCTGTAGCTAGCAGGCTGTGGTTTGTTTTCTTTTCAAACGAAAGATATGTGTGACTAATAAATCTACGATATTTTAGCGAATTTCTATAAATAAATAAATTTTTTTTCTGTTTAGTTCGGAAATTTAAAATTTTATTATAATTTTAAATTCGTGAATAACAAAATACAAAACTACGGTAAACTGTAATATGACTTTGCTAGAAAACGAAAAAAACAGACTGAATGTAGCGCGAATTTGAAGCGAGATACCACATTTGAAACGACACTTGCATCTGTAAACATGCTTTTCCTGCAAAACATCGTGTTTTTGATAGAAGAACGCAGAGTTTTTATGAAAATTCTGTATATGAATATTTTTCATTATCTTATTATCAGAGAAAGATTTTTATCTGTCCTACATTGCTTGAGCCACACTACCCCCTGGAGTTTGTCATGAAGAGAGAAATAGTATATTGTAAACAATGACATTTCACACCATGAGGCTATACAAGGGTGCAGTTCGTTTAGTACAAAAAAGAATTTTTACACAAGTACAAACAATTTCTTATATCACAATAATACTTATTCTATAATTATTAGTTTCTAGCTTTATATGCTGACATAAAAGCTTTACAAAAAAACCCACAAAAAATCAGAATAATTTATAATACGCCATTTTATAAAATGAATTTCTAAAAAATTTTAGTATAAAACTTTATTTATTTTATTATCTATTATTTAGAAACTTATTATTTTTCATATAACACAAAACTGGCAAGGAGACACTTAGCACAAGCTTCAGTACAGATACACAGCTGGATGACCTTGAGAACAGCTGATTGTAAACTTTTCGCGGGATGTTCCAAACAACGCCTGAGGGGGTGTAAGTTTTCTACACATGTCTGAACTAGTTACTGTAAATACTCGAATGTATTTCGTTATTTTCTAATAATTTTTATACCAGTTTCTTCTTATTACTTATATTATATGCTAAGCCTAATCTCATTAACCTAACATTGTTTTTTGTGTTTTACAGGAAAAACACCCACAAAAATTAAAAAACATTTTAATACACCAAATTATGAAATACATTTCTAAAAAATTTTAGCATAAAACTTTATTTCTTTTGTTACGTATCATTTAGAAACGAATTATCTGTCACATAACAAAAAATCGCAAGCGGATCACGTGACACGCGCCGCAGTTCGGTGTACTAAGCTTAATGTTCTTGAAAACAGCTGTTTTTCTAAGTTGGCGGATTATTCCCAAGTAAGTTTCAGGGGAAGACTGGTTTTTAGCCAGATGTGCATCAGTTACCGTAAACACTCAAATACATCACGAAATTTTCGATCATGAATACTCTTTCAATAGGTGGGGACCGCAAAAATGGTCCAAAATATAAACTTCTATTGGATGTATAATTTCAAAATTTGCTGAGGTCATAAACAACGTCTAATAGAATGTATCCAAAGCCTTTCCTGACTTATCTCGTCCATAGGGAGAATAGAAACGATTTTTGAAAATTGAACGTGCATAGACGTCAACGGGCTGTAGCAATTACGTAACGCTTGACGGCTATAGACGTCAATGGGCGTTAAGGGGTTTAAGCACCATTCCTTAGCCACGTAAATGGTTTAAATACATTTTGTTAACCTTTTTCTAATATGGTTGTTTATTTATATAGCACAAATTTAGTACCGCAACGCATTCATAAGCTTATTCCGTGTTTTTAACTATCAAAGCAATAAAACTAAGCGAAGATAGTAAATGTAAACAAAAACGCCACACCCCTTTTCAATTAAAAAGCTCTCATAGTTTTGTTGAAACCGTGTCTTCTATTTCTTGTTTTGTTTGATGTCACAACTTGGTGAATTTAAAGACACTTGGCAAGATTCATCGATTTTTATTTCATCAAGTTGTGACATCAAACAAAACAAAAAATAAAAAGTCTCTGACAAGGTCAACCCTCTGACAAGATAATAAACACAGTGGGAGTCAATTGCTTCTTGTAAAGGGGAGAACTAATGCACTTAGAACCTTCTGACTTCTTTCGTTTGAAAGATAAGAAAATATATGTAGCTAAGAAATGTTTCAAATTAAGCAGAACGTTGGCAGTTTTTTAAATTTTTACCCTTTTCCTATAAAATTTCAAATTAAGTATTTTTTAAAATTTGTATTACATTTAATAATCGTAAACTGTGAGACTTTTGCGACAAAAATAAAAAAAATAAATATCGATTCTAGCCCGATTTTGAAGCGAGATATCGATATTTATTATTAAACTCAGCGAAGTCTGATTATACACTGCAAGAAATCTCGTTGTCGCGCGCGAAAAATAACAGCGACAAAAACTTTAAAAATTAATTTCGAGAATACAAATTGCGCTAACTGTACAATTTTTTTTTCTTGCGTAAGAACTTCATTTACGTATTGTCACAAATGCATTTTTGATGAATTTTCGAGAATATTTTTAGTTATAAATAAACGAATTTGCGCATTCGACATCATGTGATAAATTGCCGAATTTTCGATGGTCCACACATTATTTCTTTGATTGCTTCATTTCATGCACAGAAAACATTTATATCTATACTAGCAACAAAGAATTTTGATAGATTGAATAATATTTTAAGCGATGTCAAGTTTTATATTAGATGATCGAGTTAAGCCTAACACACGACTATATCATATTCAAAATTAAAAATAAAATTCATGTATAGAAATATAAAGAAAATATCTGTTAAATCTTAAATAAAACATTCATATGAGTAAAACAAAATAATAACTTTGTCAATTGGTCGATTTACAAGTCAGAAAGAAGCATTTGAAAATAGGGTCATAAAACAATCAACGTTTATTGACTTTCGCGATAGGGGTATAGCGAGGTATATTGACAAATTTTTTCGCAGTAGTACGAAATTTTTACTGACTTCACTTGAAAGTGTCATATTTCTTCCGCATTTACAAACAAACCGGATGGCGATCGGTGAAACTTGAGAGAAATTACGGCGAGTTGAAATTTGATATGTTTATTTTTTGCGTTTTACGTATCAAATTACATTAAATTCGACACAAATAAAGCATTTGTGTCAATAATAAAATATTTTACACTGTTTAAAAGTAGAAAAAATAAAGAAAACAAAGATGTAATAATAATTTTTGAAGCGAAGCCTAAAATTTTACAATTTAAAGATAAAAAATGGGTTCTGTCAGACGCCGCGCGATAAAGGGGGGTGGAATAATCACGCGACTATAGCACTGTTAATTAACAAAGAATTATATCATGTGCCATTAAAATGAAGCCAAAATACTTAAATTATAATGAGATTACATCATGATTTCTAGAAAAACAAAGTTAATATCTTTGTTACGACAAAAAAAGTTAATGTTTTTATTATGTAGTCGTGTGAATATATGTTTCACGTAAATCAATGATTGTTTTATTCTAAATATGTCTTAATAAACCTATTATATATATATATATATTAACATAATATTGGAATTATCTTTACAAGCCATATAATGTAGTGTTTTATTTTGGGGTCTCTGAGACCCCACCAGGCGCTCGGCGGAAATTTCTTCACCAGGTACCCCGAAGGTTAAAAATGGGTCCGAGGGTAGACCAAGAAACATTTGTTAGATTGAAGTCTCCACAAACACTGAAAGGTTATCAAGCGAGGTAAAGTAACGATGAATGATGTGGAATATACTTTCTATTTTAGGATGGGGGCATAAACAGTAATTATAACTAGTTGAAAATTAGAAATTTTTACTATTAAAATAGAATTAAGTATTCAAACATTTTAATTACAAGTGTTTATAAAGGGTATATGAGCAAGACGCCACCGCATCGTAGATTGAGAAATGTAGGAATATCCCAGTTGACATATAAAATTAGTGATGTCGTATGATTATAGAGTAATCCAAGTTTCAGTCAGGATATATAGATTATAAAAATCGTGAAGATGCTGAGCAATGAGAGACATTTATTCTTAATGGATCTAACATTTTGTTTGTTTGTTTTTTTAATTAAGTTATGGCGACGCAACACTTGGGCGATCTGCTTAGAGAGGGATGCTTTTCGAGAGGTCTTTTTAAGGGTAAATGGCCTCTATTCAAGTGTTACAGACTGAAAGAAAACCCGGAAAACTCCAAATGGCCAGTCTCTGCTGGCGAGGAGCAAACCGCGAACGAACTCTAGTGTTCAGGGAAACGGACCGCTTTGGCCACTGGTGGACCTCTAGCATTTTTTAAAAACAATTTGAAAAAATTGAATGACTGTAACGTTAAAAGAAATTTAGATTCTAAAAAATAATTAACTAGACAAAAATCCGTGACTTGAATGGTGCAGGAAAAGAAAAGTTATTAACATTTAAAAAATTTAATAAAACCTCTACCCTCAAAAATTATGCTTTTTGCCATTTTATAATAATTAAAAATATAAAAAATTTTAAAATAAAATCTCATAACAGCCAGCAAAGTTATGCAACTTGTTCCTGGATTTTTTATATTGACATTCATATCAAAACAATTGTATAAATAATACTTGAAAATTAATATTGTTTAGATGTGACATTCACAAATTATTCTAAAAACTGTTAAGAATGAGGACCAGCTTTCTGAATAGACAAGGTAGCAGCGAATTTGAAGGAAATAAATTTTTAATGAGGAATTTCTAAAAGCACGCGATATTTCTTTTAGAAGACTTCACGTCCATCCATTATAATTAAAATTCTTTAGTTTATCGATTGACTAATCGAACCAATACTAATGAATTATAAACAGGGTCATGTGTAAAATTCGTAACCAGAATATGTTAAAACAATTGTAATAATATTTAATATTTAAACATTACAACTAAGTAATATTCAATTCAGTTTCAATAAGTCTTGAAAAATATATTCATGAAACAGAAATAATTCGTTGTCAGGCAAATTTTCCAGGTATGCTATCGATTTAAAAAGCCATTATTAACTTACAGTGCTTTAATGGACAATAGAATTTTTTATGTAAACACGTAAGATTTGCATGCGATCCTAAATTTATACATAAATTCATTGAATTCGTTAATTTCAAGTACGCTGAAGAATACAAAATATTCAAAAGTTTTCCTTTCCATAATAATTTTATAACGAAATATACATAAAAATGACTAATTAAATATGCAAGTGGTTTGGTTTGATGGGAGAAGGCAACGCAAACGACAGTGATTTGTCAAGGATGTGTACAGTACGTATCCTGGATGTACAGTACTGGCACTTAAGCGCATAAAAAAACAGCAAACATAATCTAATCACTAGAGACAATTGTCTCTTCCTTTTCGTATTAAAAAGATTGAGAGTATTGAGAGTCAAAAAACAATTAGTGTTATATGAAGACTAAAGAAATGGGCATTTATACGGAAGTTTTTCTCACCTTACAATGCTAACTGTGAATTAATGTTGAAAACAAGGTACTGAAAATTTTGTTTATTTTGCAATAAATGGTATGAAAGATCCCAAAAACTGTATCTTTACTCGAAGATTTCATCTACTTCATCATTGTTGAGCAATATCTAAGTGTAAGTGACGTTTTCCATTACACATAATATAAAAATATTTGACACGTTTCTAATTCATATTTTCAAATATGTCGAATCTCGAAGAGACGATCAATTGTTTCGAATGTGATTTGTATCCTAGTCAAATTTTGGCAAAAGCTTTCGGTGTAGGAATGACGTTAAATTGCGCACGTCACAAACACCCAAAACTCATAGAAACATTCTTCTACACGTACCACCGAGTTTTAGTTGTTATTAATTGGTTTATTTCAATATATTTATTTATTACAATTCGATATCCAGAATGGTTTTATTGCGAAGCATCTATGAGAAGTATTTTCAGCGACACCTTTATATTGAAAGTTTTCTCTCTTCGAAATTTATCTTTGCCTGTGTGTAGTGTGCACTATCAGCGTATTTCATAACAGCGGGAAATTCTGCCCTACTTTAAAATATGAAAGCACAGAAGAAATTTTTTTCATGCTGAATGCTCAAAAACGTCTCCTCCTTTTAGATTCAGTATGCTACGTATTCATATTAATTTTTTTTGGAATTTCTATAGTAATACCGAGTTACGAAATGAGTTCTAATATCAAGCATTTTACCTGCATGAGCATGGCAATTGTACTTATTGGATACATTGCCGGATTCATTATATTTGGTTTATCTGTTGGTATAATTGTATATCTTATAATATTGAAAAAAATCAACTTATTGACTGAACATATTCGAAACTCGAGTATCGAAACTCATCAAATGAAGGCATTTTTGTATGAAGTGTACAGCAAATTTAACCGTTGTACAGAAATGGTTGATGAATTTAATGATTCATGTAGTGTTATTAATACTATTACTTACAATTTCTGTATCTCGTTCTGTTGTACAGTTATATACTTATTACTCTTTAGAGTGAAAAATTTAACCTTCTTCATTTACCTGTCTGTATTATGCATTATCGCGTTGGGTTTGACCGCGATTACAATTGTCTCATCTTCTGAACTGTGGTTATCGGTAAGTAATAATATATTTATTAATTTCAATATAATAAAATTATTTTAGTAGTATTAATTTTCAGAGTGATTAAAAAATCATTTTTCCGAGGAAAATACCTTATTGCATAATAGCTAAAACGTCTAGAATCATCGTTTGTGAATCTAAGAAGTTTTTATTTAGCAAGCTCAGATGTCAGTTCAATCCCAGCAAAATGAACAGATGTTATGTTCTAAACTTCCACGTATGCATTTGATAACATTTTTTACAATAATTCAAGAAGTACCTTCAACACCATTCACAACATATTTGTATAAAACATTTCTCAAAACTTTGAAAAGAAAGTTTACTAGAAGGTCAAGAGTGAAGAAAACGTTGGAAGAATTCGTCAATCGTTTCAGTAAGCGGAAGAGATGTAAAAAAAAAACATATAATTCATTTTGGAGTAGACAAAATCTACAAGCTTAAGTTCAGCATAGATGAGACGGCCAGAAAGTTAATGTGTACTATGCAACGACACACGATAACCTTTACGGATTATTATTCTCTGAAGTCATCATCACCTGGACATGCTAGTTCGTCCTCGGCTTCTAGAAGACCTGCTTGATAGCTTACATCTGCAACATGGGGCACTTCCTCACTATTAACGAGATGTAACAGCAGGAGAAAAGATTCCCAGGTAGATGGATCTGATGAGGGGACATGGGTTTCATTAAAGACAATGTTAACTTTTCACCATTGCCAAGAACGATAAAGCCGCTGAACAGAAGAATCGCAAGCATTCGCCAATGACACTAGATGAGCTGCTTAATCTATGCTGCGATAGAGAATGTTGTGTAGACCTATGTAGGGCACCCACGTTTAATTGGAATAAATACGAAACATTTCGAGTTTCTCTATTCTAGGATCCACAAACGATGATCCTACGTTCTGTTAGTTTTTAAGCAATAAGTCTTTTTTATTAGAAAAATTTTGTAATCATCCCGAATTAAAATCCATATGTATTATTTTTTCAATTTTTAAAAGTTCATGTATAATATAAAATAATGCAGTTTTACGATTGTACAGTAATTTTTATTTTTGACATTTAAGCGGTAAAATTAAACATCGACATATCTTTGCAATCATTATGCAGTGTAATAATTATGTAAAAAATGTAATTATCTCCTGAATAGAGCAAATATAAACATTTGAATGCTGTAAACACAGTTTACGTTGTTATCACAAAATGACGAGTTTCTTCCTCTCAAACTCAAACTGAAATCCAAGATGTGCAGTCTTAAAGAGTTACAGAACTCCAAGAGTTTTGAACATCCTGGACACCTTACATTACCACAATTTCATCAAATTATAGCAGTGTAACATTCATTATTTCTAAACTTAGTTTATAGTTATAGTGATTTTATGAAATTAAAATATATTATATGCATTTAAACATATATCTTCATTTAAATAGTCGAAACAATCTTTGAAGGAACTACATAAATATTTCTCCTTAACATGGGACGTGATGAATAATTTATTGGTAAGTATTCTAGTATAAATATAAGAATATTTGTAAGTAAATTGTACAATGAACATTCTTAAAGCAAGTCAAATGCATTCTGAAAATAGAGTAAAGATAGAGTGATCATGATTAAAGTATCCTATTCAACGCTGCCTGGAAGGCTATGTAACAGTATGTCTAACTTAACTAAGTTTTGTATTCAAGTATTGTTTCCGAACGTACAGATTTCCATGGGGAAAAATTTAGTTTCAGAACCCATTGTTACAAAATTTGTCAAGCCGCGAGCAGCAATTACCTAGCGCAATTTCTGTTGTTGTACATTCCAGTAATGGCATTCTTTAATTAAACAGCTTTATAAGGTTTCAACAGTTCAAGCACGGTTATGACATCTGCAAAATCTGCGACTAAGCGTCAATAGTGCCAAAGTTATAGCCACCGACCGACAAGCGTGGAAGGCCATTATTAGTGCTGTCCGAATTCTTGCAGTACCTACAGCTGCGTATGGGGTCCGGAGAAATCCCCATCCCAACGCTAGCTAAACGATGAATGATGATGAAATTATCCGTTATATACGAATAATTTAATTACGATCACCCAATATATTTTCAAATAAAAGTCATGAAAATTTCATTTGATAACTTATCTCGGGAATATCCATAGTGGCCGATATCGACCGTCAGAAATCGATAAAGAATTTTCGGATGTCAATTAATATCGGTTCATTTAGTCCAATGTATAAGGCAATTTAAAGTCTATATTTTGCACACTAAGTTGATATTTCCTATAAAAACTGTGTATGAATTAATACTGGCTCGCGTTATTAAGTACCGAGGAAAAAGGAGGAGTCGATAAAAAATTGAGGAATCCTCGAAGAAATCGGAAATCGAAACAATTTGGGTATTCCCAATTTACACACACTTCAGTTATTGATCGTTTAACTTGAACATGCGGCTTACTAAGTTTACCTACAATAACTTTGGTTTAATATTTGCACGTAAAAAACTAATTAAAACATTCTCACAAGATTTACTTTTTAAATAATTTAAATATTTTTTGTCCTTGATTTAGATGATCAACATTCAGAAAAGATACACAGGACCAGCAATAGGTGTTGCACTTCTTCACTTTATAATTAAAAGAAATATTGTAATTAAGGCAAGATTTTAATTATATTTATTTCATAGTATTTATTTACAACTTATTTACAAGTTATAATTACTTCGACCATTATTACAGTTATGGAATTCCATGGTGGATTATTTTCTCTTTCTCCTAAAGTTCGAGAACATAAGAGGAGGAGCTAAATGCCCGAAAGGATTACTTGAATCCTACTAATCGCATCCATTAAATACTTTCTTAACCTTAGAATGCGCAGTCGAGTTTAGCAGCACCCTAGCAGTTTTCATTATTACTACTAGCAGTGCCGTGCACGCATGTGTAATTGTCCAATGATGCTTCCTGTATTTTCTGTTGATAACATAATGTTTCATACACAACACACGCCACAAAAAAGTATAACTTATCACGAATATTCTGACTGAACCTTTTTGTTTTTTTAAAATGTCACACTGTAATTCATTTTATAAGGAAAAAAAAAAAATTCCACTGGCTAGCGAATATTTATATGTAAAATTTCTCTATAAGAAGTTGTATTAAAATTTATAGTGAGAATAAAAAATGGATATAATAATTTATCTTAGAAAACTTTCGAGTGCATAAACAAAGACACATTATCTTAATCGGCCAACAGAAATCTACTTATATTAGTCCATTATCAAAAATTGATCCTGGTCGAGACTCTTGCAAAAAAAATTTCCAAATACAATCCACCAGTGGGTCGTTCACATACTACATTTATACTGTACCAGTGGCCACGCGGATTCGATCCCTCTAAACACTGGTTCTTGTAACGGGTACGCGCTTGGTGCTCCGTGAAGTTTTCCGGGTTTACGTCGAGTCGATACACCCCGAATTGAAGCCAGTTTCCGTTAAAAGAGCTCCAGGAAGGCACATTCCCCGATTGGCAGATCGCCGTGTTGTTGCGTGCCAGTTTCATCTAAACCAATTAATCGATACACACACACATCGAAAAAAATGAAAGGGTTCGCTTTGATATACAAGACCAGACCACAAACACAAGCTACAGAAAGTACATCTTAAAACGCAATGCCATCTGTAATAGAATTGGCATTTAAAGACACGTGGACTCGAGGAAATAACGAATCGAGATTATATACGGGTCCTCTTCTGTAATGGCCTTATCCACTCTAAAAATTAGAAAGATGGTTGCACAATGTGCAGAATTTTCCTCACTAAACAAGGTACAGAAGTTTTAATGTGTGGCAATCGTAAAATTTCGCACAATAGTTAAATCATTGCTCATCCCGGAACCATTCGACGGTTAGTTCTATTGCATTGTTTATTTTCAATTATTAAATGATCTTTGTAAAGAAATCTTTGTAAAAACTTAATGGAAATTTTACTTTTTAACTTCCTTGCTAATAATTTTTTAAAGTTTAATACTGAAACATGGCAATGACGAAGATATAAACAGTGCTGAAATGTCTAAACATAGTTTATTTTATAAAAAAATTAATTTTACAAACATATTTATGAATTATCATCAAAATAACTCAATACATTTAAATTTTGACACATTCTTACAATTCATTTTGAGGCGGAACGAGAGCGAAATCTCTTCTACATGGTGTATAGAACTGCTTTTATTCTCAAAATTTAATCGCGTTATTTTGATTAAACTTTGCTGTTTTCAATTAATTGTGATATATATATATATATATATATAAATTAAATAAGAAGTGGTCCTGACGGCGTTTTCGAGATACAGTGGGGTCAAAGTGACAATGCTTATGTTCCTTGATGCAATTGAGCCCGCTTAGCGAAATTTAAGAGGAACAACAATACAATAAAGAATTTCGCAAGCTAATAGAAAATGGACATGAAATAAAGCACTAGAAACAAAGCAATTGACATCGATTGCTTTGTTTCTATAGTTCTTGGATCACTTCTTCATGTAAATGCAAGGATCGTCTCTTCCATAGAGCAAAATTTAACAATTCAATGACGCGTTATCCTACTGGCAAAAACAGCAATTGCCTGGGGCCCCAAACTAATCTTTTATGAGAAAATATTTCCCCTTGTCTAAAGTCAACACAGTATATTGTGCCTTCTAATTCATATTTGCCTGGGTGTCCATCGACAAACAACGTGCCATTCCAAAGACCTGATCTTTCGTGTCCAGATGCAAAAGTCACCTCTTGCTTTCCGGTTCTGCCTCAACTGTTTCGCGATAGGACAAAGTCACACGATGTCTCTTATGTTGGAAACAAAACAACAATCTTTTATCTCTAAGGATTTTCCTATATTTAGAAACAAAAATTCCTCAATTGTAAGTGAAATGAAATGCCATTCAAAAAAGTTGTAAAGTAAATCTGCAACAATGCGCTTCTTTATTTTAAACACTGTTACGTTTTCATACATATCTTCTATATTTACCACATTGAAGTAAGTACGAATAATTATAATTTAGTAATGTTTTATTTAAATTGTTTCACGCATTTCACAAAAAAAATCCTATTGTGAAAGATGACTTCGTACTGAAGTTTTAAATTAATATGCGAACAGAATTTATCAAATTCTTAACGCTTGAATCGGTATTTATCCGCATATGACTATTTATAACTTTCTCCTAAATGGCCTTTTGCAAATTCTGCATTGATATACTCCTCCTGTGGGAGGAAAAGTATTGTTGTTTTACAAATGTAACAACAGATATATCTTCAATTCTTCTATAAGTCTGTTGCTTGTATGTTGATAAGGTAAATTACTTGGAGTGCAGTTTTAAACAAGAACATTTTAAATGTTATTATTCAATTTTATTTTAGTCTATTTTCTGTTTGAAAATGTTTTTACATTAGTTGCAAGGATATTGTTTGATTACATGAATACCTTGATGCCTTAAGAAGATAATTTTAAGATAAATACCCTTATTTTGTTTCACAAATGTAAGGAAAACTGTACTCATCATGACTAGTGTCATAAAGTTTTTTAGTGTAGGATGTCTATTACAAATCTCACAATAAAATAGTCCTATGCCAAGGCAAGTTTTCTGGTAAACGATTTAACTTGTGTTAATTTTTCGACTCCTTTTTAGATAGTGAACTTCTCAATACAAGTTTTCAAATAGTTTTTGACAAAATCTTTTTACTTCCCTACACTTTATGTTGAACAAGGCGATGTCTTACTAAAGCACTTTTATGTTTAAAAGTTTGACCACATATTTCACAAAAATGCTTACGTTCTTCAGTATGTACTAACTTATGAACATATAAACAGCTCTTTGTTTTGAAACTCCTGTCACAGATCTGACAAGTGTAATTATATTCGTCGCTATGTATTTCGACATGAGTCTTTAAACCCCGTCGCGTTTTAAAACTTGTATTACATACCTCACAAAAATAACTTCTATCATTGTGAATGAGTTTATGATTTGCCAAACAGGGTTTCGTTTTAAAACTCCTGCCGCATATATCACAAGAATACTTATATTCGTCACCGTGAGCCTCGATATGAGTTTTAAAACCCTTTTTTGTTTTAAAACCCCTATTACATAAATTACAGAAATACTTATATTCATCACTATGAGTTTCAGCATGACCTTTTAAATTTTTTTTCGTTTTAAAACCCTTATTACAAATATTGCATTTGAATGGGCGGTCTTCACTATGCGCTACCAGATGATTTCTCAAATGAGATATCTGTTTAAATTCTCTTTTACATATGTTACAAATATAAGATGAATGTGTTTTATAGTGCTTCTCTAATCGGCTCAGTGACATAACGCGCTTACCACAAATCTCACATTCAAAGGGTTTCCATTGCTCAACAGGTTCTAGAAGAAATTTTGATGATGTCGCCAACTCAAATATTTTTGTGTTTCTGGCTTCCAATGATTTTTGTAACATTTGCATTTTATTGTAGTGTTCTTTCTTGTGTCTTCGTAAAACAAATTCCCAGTAAAACATCTGATTACAGGTTGTGCATTGAAACGGTTTGTTTCCAATATGAAAGAACAGATGAGCTCTTAATACTTTGTAATTTGTGAAAGGCTGAGTACATAAATTACATGCGAACTTTTCTTTAGAATGAAATGCACACATTATCTTGAAGTACTTCTTTTTAATATTCCATTGTATTTTATTGAAGTTTTTAACTGAAAAACGAAATCTCTTCCTGTTGGTCTTATCTTTATAACGCTTTGTTCTTTTTGAGATGTGATGTTCCTTATTCTGTTCATCCTTGTTAACTGAAATTTAAAAAAAACAACATAATGAAATTATTCATATTGCAATAAACATAAGATACAGTCTGCATGCAATAAGGTGCATGAGTGTCTAGTAGCAGTCCTACCAATTGAATTCAGTCTAGTAATCCACCAATCAGAGCAATAATTACAATAGCATATGGTTAGAATGTATTTACACATTAATACAATTTGGAATAGGTTTTGCCTGCTTTTGTAATTGTCATACACATAAATTTTAAGTTCAATAAGGAGTTTGAAATGACATATTTATGGCAAAAGTTTTTTCTATTTCAAATCTTAATATCATTCAAAGAATAAACACAGCATTAAAAGCGATGATTTATTACCATATAAATATGACAAATGTGTAAATTTCAAGTGCCAAGAATGAGCTCATTCAAGAAACCACTTGGAAGTTGTACTGTACATAATAAAACGAGTAGACGTTAAACACAATCAGAGTTCTAATGAATGATATTAAATAATTCATTGTGTTTAATATAATATATTTATGTTATCATCAACATTATGCAATTTTTGTCTTACAAAATTTAAGTTATGGAAAGAACATGAAGAAATTAACACTGTTTATGCTTGGTCAAAAATTTTGGGAATCATATATATGTTGAAAGAATAGTTCTACATATTACTATAACAGAAGTGGTAAGCAGCAACATATTCCAGAAGAAAAGTGAAAATGAATATGTAAAAGTCAATCAAATATGTTTAGAAAATAAAAAAACAACAAAAGGTAACCTTTATACTTACAAACTGTAAGATAACTTACTTTCAGTATATCAGATATTATTCAGTTTTGCAGACTCTGTTCAACTAAAAAGAGAAGACACCCTTGAAAATGTTTAAATCTTCATTTACCTAACAAGTAAACGTGTCACAGAATCAAATTTGATGTAACACATAACCCAGACTATAACAATCACCATCATTAACTTAGAAATATGTTTTGACTACTTTAAATCCAATCCATGCCTATCAGGTCATTCACAGTTTGCTCAGCACTGTTCAGAATCCATTCATTAACTGTGTCCAATGTACTTATTTACAAGTCTTGGTCTACTACATTGCACACAATTGATATTTCACTGAACTGTAAATGGTTTGGTAGCACAAATCAAGCTTTAATGGCAAGAGTCAATAGTGAGACATTTAACCATCTGCAAGACAAAGATAACAAAACACCATCTCTCAGAGAATAGACAAAAAGTATACCTACCCAACTATAACCACAAATGTACTGTCTATAAAGTTAATTTCTATTTAATCTCAATTAAATTTATGTATTAGTAATGCACGAGTGCTAAGCTACCATAGCCTGATATCAAAAATACATGCAATTGCTGGATCCAGTGCTGCAGATCAGCAAATATTCAATTAACTTTCTAAATAATAGTGCAAAAGTCTATGTTGTCGACGTTGCCGCTTTGCTACGTGCACAATCGCTCGGCGGCGAGAGTGACGTTGCCGTTCAGTGCTACATCCCCTCTCTTTATCGCACTGCCCACCCTTTTACCTCTGCTGATCTAATTGCCAATTGACTTTCCGCTCTCGCTAAATAAAGTGTCTTTGCGCTAAATAAAATAAGTAACTCCTCTCCTAGTCCTGGTGCATAATTCTAATTTACAGTCGGTTGTGACGTCAATGAATCACGTGACGGAATGATTTATGATTGTTTGATGACCCTGAAACCAACTAGCATAGATGCAGAAGGGGCCTTCTCCGCAGCGGAATATATATGCAATTCATAAACAAGTAGGTTGGGAGACAACACCATCAATACCATTTGTTTCTTCAGATCCTACTTCCAGAAAAGTCAAAAAAATAACAGAAGTGATTGATTTAATTTTATTTAATCCTTTAAAATACTTTATTCAAGCCAAGGCTAATATTTTATAACTTCTACTCTAATTCTATTAGGTAAGAGTTTTTAACTTTTATTCTATGAGTGGTTAGTGGGCTAGGCTAGGCAATTTTATTGTGAAAATTAGTGAGAAACTGAGACTACCTAGTTACTTAAATAGTTAATTAAATGAATCAATATCAGTATCTTAGATATATGATGATATGAATGTATGTGATTCATGATTGTGATGATAATAACTAACTATTAGGCTACTGCTAATTACTTACTACTTTACTAACAGTAATAATTAAATTAGTTATAAATAACTACAGACTGATATGTAGAGCCTATATGAGAAAACTGGTAAGACTGATAGCCACTTAGCCACTGATTATCCGTCCTTACATTATTATAATATATTAATGTAAATTAATTAGTAGTATTACCTTTGCTATTATTTAACTTAAAGATTACTTTATAATTATAATCTAACTAAACATTTAAAGTTAATTATCTCTATCTCAAGTGTTAAACCAAACCAAAGTTAAGTTTACTACCTAAATGTGTAAGAAGTTTTACTGATTTATAGTGACCAGTCTAAATAATAAAAGTTTCTTAAGTATTTTTAAAAAAATGTTTTATTTCTTTAAAAAAACCAATTGCTGGATAGATAGATAGATAGATAACACTTTATTGCACCAAAAATACATCGGCACTGGATCCGCGCTGGATCCAGCTGGAATGATGTTGGTCCAGCAAAAATCCAGCTGGATTGAAAACACTGCTGGATTGCAATCCCTACATACAACCTCTGTAAACCAGCAATATTTCTTACATAAATAAAAAGCATGTCCCTTGAAGAACAAATAACTGCATTTTCTTCAACTAAATTGAATAAACTTAAGGTGAAGATTGCCAAGTGTTCATGTGTCTGCACTATATAGTGTTTAAGACCACAACTGCATTTTCACTGTTTTTGCTTTGTGTATTATCCTGTAAAGTACCCCTAGTGCAAGTTTTTGAACTATATTTTGTTTGAAAAATCCTTTTCTGCATTCTTAACATAGTCTGTATACAAATTTTGCTTATTGGTTTCAGAGTCCAGTGCTTATTGAGTGCTCAATGAACATCTGTTAAAAAGAATTTATGGTTTAGAAGTTGTGTACCATGTATTTTTGATATCGTGCTGTCCTAGATGAGCACATACACACTAATACATAAATTTAATTGATATTAAATAAAAATTAACATTATAGACTTCTGTCTATAATGTTACGGCTACCTGAATATCACTATTTGCATTGCTATTGTCCTTTATGAAAAATAAATAAAACTAATATACAATAAAATGGGATATTTATCATTCAAAAACCCTAACAGAAATATGATAAATTACAATTTAAATTACTTAATTTACATTTTACATCCATTTTTCCCTTTTACACCCAAATCACTTTTATAATAGATATCCTTGTTAAAAGTAGAAGCTTTTACCATTGCATGTTCGTATGACTTAAAGTAGCAGAAATGCCACATTGTCATACATGGACTGATGTTTCAATATTCAAATGTAAGTATCAGGTCAGTCCATAAGTCCATGAGACCTCCAGAAAAATCTTGTTTTGCTGTTAAAAATGTCAGTCTAATGTGATAATTTTTACACTGAAGTGTTAAATTGGATCTCATTCATATAATACTGTTCAGAATTGTGAACATTTCAGTTGTTTATTTTTGTTAAAATGGAAGTAACCAATGAATATAAAAGACATGTTTTATACTTTTTATTTTTAAGTGGTGAAAATGCTACAAATGCAGCCAAAAAAATAAATACTGTACATAATCAAATTGTAATTAGTGCAAGGACTGCGCAGAAGTGGTTTGAAAGATTTAGAAACAATGATTTTAGTGTGGAGGATAAGGCTCGTACTGGAAGACCCGTTGACTTTGATGATGATGCTCTCTCTGCACTAGTTGAAGCAGAACCATCTTTAACAGTTGATGAAATTGTGGAACGTTTAAATTCATCCCATGGAACTGTTCATAGACACCTACAACAAATCGGAAAAGCTTCAAAGCTAGGAAAATGGATACCACATGAACTGTCAATAGCTAACCGACAACAACGTGTAAACATTTGCACGTCTCTTTTATCCCGCATTGCTTTAGAACCTTTTCTTGCTGGCTGGTTACTGAAGACGAAAAATGGATCCTCTATAATAATGTGACGAGAAAAAGACAATGGATAAATCGTGACAAGCAGCCAAAACCGACTGCAAAAGGTGGGTTGCATCCAAAAAAAATTCTTTTGTCTGTTTTGTGGGATATGTCGGGTGTAATTCACTTTGAGCTGTTAGAACCTAATCAAACAATTACAGCTCAAATGTATTGTGAGCAATTAGAGCGTTTAAATGAAAAATTGAAAAAAAAAAAAATGACCGTCATTAGTGAACAGAAAGCAGGTTCTCTTGCAGCATAACAATGCCAGACCACACGCTGCAAAAATAACTGTACAGAAACTTGAAAGCTACAACTGGAAAATTTTACCTCATCCACCATATTCGCCAGATATTGCTCCCAGTGATTATCATCTTTTTCGCAGTTTGCAGAATTTTTTAAAAGGGAAAACTTTTGAGGATGAAAACAAAGTAAAAAAGGCTATTTCTGAATATTTTGATTCAAAACCGAAATCATTTTACGAAGACGGGATTAAAAAGCTACCATCAAGATGGCAAGAAATTGTACAAAATAATGGTGAATACATTATAGATTGAAATAAAATTTAATTAAAACTTTTTGCTGCTTTTTTTGTAGATAAAAATACGCATGAACTTATGGACTGACCTGATATATTACAGTATAATTAGAGGTTATATAGTTGTAAGGGATTTGTTATTTTTCCTGTAAAACACAAGGTAGTAGCTTAATATGTTGATTCTTCCAAAAATAAAACATGCTATTTTCTAAAATTAGGACTATTCAAGTATTACATCAACAATTTATGGTAGAGGACAAGTGTTTGATGGGGTATGAGATTGCATCAATCATTTATTTTTCTTCCCAGTCATTACAAAATTGTCTGAAAAGAATTCTTGTGTATAAATAAAATCTATGAACCTTATTGTGCTTTGCACATGATTTGAAAACTGTTACGTTATTGACATTTTTCAGTCCACTTCTAGGACCTTCCTCAGGTAGAACCTTTTAAAATCGACTCTTTCCAGTGCTAGTAGTGTTCTGAATGTATTAAAACAAGCAAATAAAAAAAAATATTGAAGAGAGTTTACATAGGTGAGATGGATGGGAAGAACAGTAGGGGAAGGCTGAGAAAGTCTTGGTTGGAACAAGTGGATGAGTATCTGAAAGAATGCATGGTGTTGAGTCAGAAAGAATGTGAGGACATGTGCTAGAAGAAGCATGAAGCAAAGGTGGTGTGTCTGGACATGAATATGTAGAGAAAGTTGCTGAATGGATAGTTTGTAAGATTGTAGTCTCCTTCTGCCTGCTGCTCACCCTTTTTGGATTATGAGTATGAAGACATGTACTGGTATGTATCTTTGTTCTCTCATTAAAACAGAAGTAAATGGAAAAAGATAGACATGATCCATTGCTATTTTTGTTACCATCTCTAAAACTGAATGTTAAGTGCAGTATTGATAATGTTATGGTAATGCTGTCATTCCTTTAGTCAGTAACATTAATAAAAACCAATAATACAATAACTCTGATATTTAAAACAGCATTTACCAAATAAAAATTTTGCTTACTTTGCATGTTCACTTTACTTCTGTTAAATGTTTTCTTGGGAATGAAGAAATTAATCTTCTTGATAAGCTAAATAATATATAAACAATACAAAGCAATATATTTAAAACTGTTAATAATATTTACAAATACTTTAGTAAAAAATACTAAAAAATCAAATATAAAAAATATTTCATTTATCCATTGTGAGCTTGATCAAACCCACAATAAGCCAAGAATAAAGACTCATTTAGCATGTTTTTTCCAGACTTATTATGAGCAAGAACAGCCTAATGGGGCAAAACTACTACAATACAGAAACAGAGAAAAACTGAAACACATACAAGGTTTATTAGGAGAAAAAGCAAATACTTCAAGAGATAAATTCATGGTAGTAGTACATGAAAGAATTGCAAGAGTTTTACTAATCTTAAGAAGTATGTAGATGTATGAATGTTTCCCAATTTGATATGTCATCTCTTAATGTAGCACTTACAATTGAACTTACACTCCATTGCACCTGATTATGATCCATTAAGAATTGAGTGCTTGCTGACATCAGAGATACTATTCAAACTGGCCACCACTCAGCATTGATGTTGAGAGAGCTGTAGTAACTGTGTACATCAAGTATGTCTATATCATCATTGATAACTGCAACAGCATTTGTCATCAGAACAATAAGCAGATCATGAGATGTACTGAATCTTCTTAAGTGCACCTCATGCTTCATCAAGTCACATAAACAACTCAACATACTCTACAGAGTAGGATCTGTATCTCAGTACAACTACTGACATTTGTGCATTTTTCTCAGAAACCATTCATTTCCAGATAAGGATGCTCTTAGACATTTAACTCTTCTCATAGGAAATTGTCTCCCAAAATATTTATTTTCCTCCTGATACACCTTGAATGTATAAATGCAGTTTTTACAATTCCTGTTTAATACAAAATAGATCTAAATTTTGGAAATAATTTTATAAAACTGATTATATTTACACACTTTTTCAATAACTGGACAAACTGATATGAAAATATTTCTTATAGTGTAAAATATTTCAAAATTTATTTTACTTACATTTAAGTGTTTGTATTCATCTGGAAGGAGAACGACTTCTTTACCATCTTCAATCTCTACTTTAATATTCAATCTCTTCAAAACAACTCGACATTCTGATTTTATAAGGTATTTAGCATCATAATTCCTCTCTGTTTCTTCTTTCTTATAGTCTATTTTGAAATTTAAGAAATTTGTGTTCTTAAATAAATTGTAAACAAACAATTAAAAGAATTAAATAAAATTTACTTTTATAATTTGGCAGAAAATTCATTAACATAAAAATATATGCTTTTATTATATAATTAATTTGTGATTACAAACCAAAACACAGCAATGTGCCACTGCATAATCACAATACAAGACCAGCTGGATGGTCAAGGTACTTAAGCATTAGTCTATTTGCTCTGAGGACCCAGGATTGTATCTGGATGATAAAAACACCCCAGGATTTTGGACTGTCCTGAATATATTGGACCTGGTAGAACTCACGGTGGGGTTGAAATAAACACCCTCTTAATGCCAAGAGATGAAAGTGCAAAAAATCATGATCTGTGATAGAAAACATAAGATCATAACTTCTAAAGGAACATCAGAGTTTAGTTTAAAGATTAGAATTGTTCTAATAGGAAATAACATAATGAGAAGTGAGATAATTTGAAACAGCTGACTCTTGTAAATGTTAGACAGCAATGATCATAAAAACAAAACTACATAAATATCAATATATACAAACAGTGAAAGATGGCAAGATGGCCAAGCAGTCAAGGCGGCAGTCTACCATCAAATGTGGATGGGTCGAAAAAGCCCCAGAAATTTTTCAGGTGGTGGTCCATCCAGATATGTCCGGTCCAGTTTCTTCACCACCCGGCCGCCCCATCGTGGGCTCACTGTAAGAGGCCCTCTTAGTAAGAGGCAGAATTACAAAAAATAAAACTAAACAAACAGTGAAAACAATTTACATCCATCAATACATATTTACAAAAGCATATTAGTTGATAGAAAAAATTATAATAAATAATTTTATTTCAAATCCATTATTTTTCAATGGAAATTTAATCAATAAATTATTTATAGGAATCATTCCCATTCATATTTGCATTAATTGTAAGTAATTAAAATATGGATGTCAATAAATGAAATTATTGGACTTTATTAATGAAAGAATAGCATAAGAAAAATAATTTTATTGAATTTTTACTTTTCTGTGCTGAAATTTGTTTACAATTTCTAAAATATATCATCATAGTAGTAGTATTCTCAATGGAAAGTATATAAAAGTCATACATAAACAAACATCTACAAGCCCAACGTACAGTACATTTACAATAAGCCAACAATTACCAGATTATACGAAGCTATTATATTGCATTATTTAATTAATTACTAAATAATTTGTCACTAGAGGAAAGCATTAGGTGCCATCTCTTATTAGATTTAATAATTATAATTAAATTAAATAATGTAGAAAATTCTGCAAGAAATGAATCAGCAGAGCGGGATATATATATGTACCTGATTATGTATATAAAAATCAGGTACATTACCAAAAAATTTCTGGGTGTGGGTCATCCACATTGCTAATAGCTTAAATAGAATTATCAGATTCTAAGTAGGCTACTATAAAAACACAATAGCCCAAGCTCTCTAGAAACAAATTATTATATAAGGTGCCATTCCAGTATACTAGCTTATTATATGTCATATGAAAACTAGTAATACATGTGGCAATGTTTGGAAAAAAAAATAATTAAATTTTATATTTTATTCTTTATCTCATGGCTCATTTTCTCATGTAGCGTAGTACTTGTCTGCTGCATCTGTTTTGTGATTCATCCAGTGGTCAATTGTTTGTGATGTGTACTTATGCTGTTTACTTTAAATCTCAGCTGGCCTAATGGCAACAAGCAGAGAGCAAGGGGTAGAAGAGCATTAGTGTGGGAAACACCACCCCTGGCTACATACCTGAAAAATATATACTATGACTGTATTTATTATTTTATCATGCACCAGATAGAAAGTCAAATTCCTCTTCAACACTGATATTCTCAATTAAACGACCACAGAATTTGTGAATCATCAATTAGAAATTTAGAATCATGGCTGCATTTTTAAAAATATATTTCTGCTTCTAATTAAAATTAAAGTAATTTTGGAAAAATGTTTCAGATATTGTATAGAAGATTAATGTTATAGAGTTATTCTTAAATAAGAAAATTCGACATTATATGGCACAATTGCAGATACATGTTGTCTGTCTATCAGCAATTGATTTAATATATCCTAAAATCACTAGTTCCTAAAGTGACTGCTACTGCCCCAAAGAGTGAAGAGTAAATCTAAGGGGGGTAAAAAGAAGTAATGGTACAGTGGGGGGCATTGGTGTTAAGACCAAACAGTGACCATAGGCAAAGGTTTGGATCACTGACAATCTTTACCTTTTCACTGTTAGAATGGGTAATAAGAAACATTTAATGGTTTCTAGATGTTGACAACAATGTACAGTAAGAACACAAAGTGTGAGGTTGGTAGAAAAGCTTTTCTAAGAATACTTCCAAGCCTTTCTCACAGGTGGGAAAATGGGATGAGACATTGAATGTAAGTTTATGGAACTAAGGGGGCAGTGGCTGAAAAAGTTTGGCAATCACTGTCCTAAATGATTAGATCCTTCTAGAATAAGTTGTTAGAAACATAACCAAACAATCGCCTTACACAATAAGGCCTTACCTCCACTAATTTAATGATTAATACTAAGTAATTTGCTACTAGAGGTAGACGTTAGGCATCATCTCTTAACTAAATTAATAATTACAATTTTAAAAATTTATTAAATAATTTAGAATCATCTGGAAAAAAAAACAGACCCGGGGTAATGCTTGAACCTGCAACCTCTGCATGCGAGTTGTGCCATCTGGACCCAATTAGTGGGGTTATAGCCCAATTATTTAAGGAGATCGTTTGGTTATGTTTATATGTTTAACTATTCTTCTAATCCAGTGTTTTTTCAACCGGGGTGCCACGGCGCCACGATTGGGCTGTCACAAAGTTTAAGACCTTTAGGCATTTTTTTGGAAATTTACTTAAGTGTAGTTCAAGATAACTCATTGTCAGTATTTTGACAAAATTCAATGGACTTAAATTTTGATTTTGAACACGTAGAAACACTATTTTTGCATTAAAATGCTACTTCAAACTGTGAATTTTTTAAATTTTTCTTCCTGGGGAGGGAGTCCTCTCCCCGCACCCCACCCCAGCATTGCGCATAACATTCATTTTCACAAAAAATTCATCTGCCCCCCTTTTCATATTCTAGATCCGCCACTAGTCAAGGGTGCCGCGATTTTTTAATTTTCAATCAGGGGTGCCGCTCAATGAAAAAGGTTGAAAAACACTGTTCTAATTTAATAAATATTATTAATCATCTTACCTATTTCACCAGAATTATTCCAAATATTGGAACGCTCTGTTACTCCTTGATACTGTTTTTCCATAATTATTTAACTGAAATGATAAAAAAAAAATTACATTACATTAATAGAAAAGCTGAATTTTATACAAGATTACTTTAAAAAATATAGCAAGTAAAATAAAAATTCCTTTTATTTAATAAATTCATTAAAAATAATAATGTTTTATCTGAATCGTTCTATTATAGAAATTCATTCGCTTAAGTTTAATAGAATCAAAGCAGGTGCAGAGTTTAAATTCCATTAAAAAACACACCTTTGAGCACTTTTCCAGCAGCATCTTTCTTTTAAATAAATATTTTTAATCCCTTGATAGGCCTGCCTTGATTAGAAATGTCAAGTCACAATATAAATCATCGTGTACTCCAGAAGTTAGAAAATACACGGTCACGGAAATCCCGGTCATCACATAATTTTTTAAATTTAAAACCTGTAAAAGGCACATCGTCACACGAACTAACATTCCAGTTCAAAACATCAAAGCTTGGAATCTTTAACAGATATGGCAGGCTTATCAAGAAAGCCAAAAATATTTGTCAAAAAAGAAAAATGTTGCTGGGTAAGTGTTCAAAGGTGTGTTGTGTATGTGATTCATTCACTTAATTGAAAACACAAAGAATTCTGATACAATAATAATATGAAAATGGGAATAGGTGTATGTGTGGATTCAAAACATGTCAAGTCATTCCTTAACTTGTTTGCATTGACTTCAGCTTTCAAGTTATTTGTGATTCAAATAATTCCATTCTAACTAGAGTCAACATTTTGTTATTTTCTTTTAAGAATAAAATGAAACTGTTTTGAAAGAAATATATTCCCCGAATACCATCCGTTATTTATTACGAAATGTATCTAATAATAAGTTTCTCGAGTTTTTGTAAGATCTCTTTCAAGCTAAAGTTCATACATCTGCAAAATTCTGCCATAGTCTAGCTTCTTAAGTACCACCACCTTTCTTTGTTTATCAGCTCTCATAATCACCAATCACATTTTCTATCGTCTTCTTCATATCATATCAGCCAATAAGACAAAGTAATTAGTATTACTTAAGAAGTTGGACTATGAGAGAATGTTACAGGAGCATGTTGAGAAGGTCTGTGTATGGCACGTTCCTATAAATAAGCTTGAGACTAAAGGCTCAATCTTGTGGCAAGCAACTGCTTCATCTCTGCAGGCACTTTTGATGAAAAAGAAATTTAGGGTTGAATGATATGTTGAACTTGGACAACATCACCTGAGATATTTAAAAATATAAACCTTGGAAACTTAGCTGCTGAGTATTTAATAATAACAATATCTCTCAATGTATGACTATGTCTACAGCAGTCATCATTTTCTAATCATCATCATGAGTATGTAGTTGATTATAAACGGCATTATTCTTGTAAAGTTTAAGAGAGCTTGCTAAAGTCTCTAACTCATTTTAATGTTGCCTGTCTAATTGACTTGTTTTAATGTGATGAGTGCCTGTCTGATGTCTAACTGAACAGTCATATTATCTTCAGTGGGATATATAAAGATGGCATATGAAGCAATAGTAGACAATATATCTAGACAGTTTTCTGTGTTATCTTCATGTCAGTAGTGTTAGTCTTCTGTGTTTATGAATATATAGAAGTGGGAAGAGGACAAGTAAAAGTATTTCAGATAGTGTCAATTCTTTAGTGATGATAAAACATTAGTTGTCAGTTGTCATAAGTAGCACTGTCGTTGATAAAATTATATCATCATAGAGCAGAGTAGCACATTACACACGTGTAATGATGTGCCAACTTTGACTTTTAATATCTCCAAGATCAGGGGTGGCCAACATACAGCCCACGTAATGGGTTTATGCGGCCCGCGATTAATTTTCCAATATTAGCTACTTAACTCCGAATAATTGGTCGAATGGATGATTTGCGATACTTCATTTTTTAAAAATATTCCATTGTAGAGATTTACAACTTTTGTATTCGTCTGTTATAAATTTACACTATTTGAAGAACAAAAGACCCCACACTCACTGAAACTCATCTGCCATTTCGCCATCTCACTCTGTCTATGCTGATGTGTAACGCACAGTGCCGCGTGCCTGTTTTTCTTTTTTGCTTGTACGTTTCTTCGCATTGTAAAATGACATTGCTCATGCATCAGGAACTTCTGTTCAAACAAACCTGACCTGCCGCTCGGGTCAGGTTGTTCGAATTTAGATAAAATTTAAATTATTTAGTGTCCATCAAGAATATTACAGACTTCTTAAATTCTGAATAAATTCATTAGATCATTTTGAACTTATGCAATATGCATTTTGTCACTTTTTCAAATAGATCTGAAACAAGAGAGAATAATGACATCAAAGTACCAAAACATCTAGGAGTCTGCATATGATCAATAACTCTTTCCAGAACTGACCACCTCTTATGGTCTTTGAAGGTCTTATTTAAAAATATTGAGTATTTATGAAGTAATAACTCATTTTAACATATTAATAATTGGTATTTGTATTTAATAATGTATAATTGGTCAATCAGGTATCATGTGACATGAAGTTATGACAATTATCATGTGACTTTACATTTTGCCATTACTTTTAATATACAGTCAGATCTCATTTTATGCAATCTATATCTACTGCATAAAATGAGAAAATCAAGTATAAAAAAACAGCTCTGCAGAAAATCACAAATAATATTACATAAAATAAAACTTACCGTATTTTCCAGCATATAAGACGAACTCTGACTTTTACAGTTAAAATATAGTTTGGGACATACTTGCCCTATAAGACGACACCCGGTGTATAAGACAACCCCCGACTTTTGGGAGAATTTTTCTGGGTTAAAAAGTCGTCTTATACGCCGGAAAATACGGTAACTTATGTTTAAAAATTAGACATATGTTCCACAAGTTTCTAATATTGTATAAAACCAAAGCAATGAGTTAAAATTCAATTAAAACAATATTAAAAAAAGTTTATAAAATTATAAGAAATTAGAAATGCTTAATAAATTGTTTTGAAAATCTCAAAGAAATTGATACGAAACTTAAAATAAATTCATTTTCAAACTTTATTCATTTGATTTTATTAAAAAGTAACAAAAATTTTTACGTTTTCTTTCATCAATTATTGTCATTATCTGGTAATGGTCTACACCATTTGTGAACTGATGCTAAATCACCTTCATCACTAGAAGAGACAGTCTCCACGTCAGATCTGGAAGGTAAAAGCAATGGATTTTCAAGAACTACATTCTCATTTTGCGTAACTTTCTTTTCCGACAATTAATTGGTAATGAAATTTTGCGATGATGATTCTTTCTACTAATTTTTTATACAGTTCATGATATCCAGACATACAATGATAATATGGCATTTAGTTTACTGCTAGAAATGACAGATTTTCTTATTGTGATGTCATTCATTTTAATTGCTCTTACAGTATAATAGATTTGCCAATTGCCGTAGAGCTTTCTCCTTTTGCTAAGTGATCTAAAATTGAAATTTTCATTTCCATAGAGAATTGCTTGTCTTCGCTGCTTCTTTTCCTCCATTGTGCCAAATAAAAATCTCGGAAAATAAATTAGAAAAATTTAGACTTACGATAATGAAAAGGCAAAAACCACCTCACATGCAAAACTTAACTTCTCGACACTCACTGTTTACAGGTTACAATGCAAAAGTCAGAATGTGCTGCTTATTACTGTGACCTGTGATCCTGGTTAAAATTTACATGTATTCATGTTTTGCACAGACCCTCTCCCAGTGTGAATTGCTTGGGGTCTGCAAAAAAACAGAAATACATGCAAATCTCCTTTTATTGGCAAATATTGCACATGAAAATGTATCAAACTATGTGTAGTAAAATCTTTTTAAATTTTAATCTACATATGTATATTCAAGGGGAAAATTTCAAATTTGGATGAAATATAAACCATTCTACTTAAAAACTTTATAGAAAGAGACCTGATTGTATTAATTAATACAAGCTTAATGATTTCAAAATAGAATATTTATAAAATAATGTCCCATTTTACTTTTCTGGCTGCTATGTATACATAACAATGAAAAGTATCATAATCGTATCAAATTTAACCCTCCCTGTTTTCAGATCATTTGTTTACCACTGTATACAGATGATAAAATGTTTGTCTCTCTCTGTTATTAATTTTTGGTCCATCTGCACCAAATTTTTCATACTTATTCTCTAGGACCCTCAGGAAAATATAGACAACCATCAAACCTAAATGTCCCACTCTTCTCCTGATTTGATCTCCTTGACCTTTCCTGATTAACATAATGGTAGGCTAAAATAACCAAACATGTAATATAATTTCAATTTTAAAGTATGGCTTTCTTACTTTTTCCCAGGAAATACGGAACATATATGTTATTGATTAATAAAAACAAATAATATGAACTTGAATAAAAATATAAATTTTTAAAATACTCAAAACTAATTTAATTATTCCTAAAAACATGTGAAAAATTTTCATTTAGTTTAAGTTCAAATGCAGATAAAGAATTCCATGGAATACCATATTCATAAAAGTACAAAGTGAAGAACATATTTCAACTGGAATTCTCTCAACCTTGGGCTTTTGCAGAAGAGGTCAAACAGACACTTCCCTCTACCTGTGACTGAATAAAAACTTCCAAAAATCGTAAGTGATAATTATATCATAAAAGCAATACAAAAATGTAACCTTACACCCTTGACCATAGGACACTTTGTCTGTCTTTTTGTATTGTATAATCTACTTGTGAGAAAAATGCAACAATTAAACAATGAAACAAAAATTTATTGACGTAATTATTTCTCTACAAGCATCCCTTCTAAAAATTTTCTGCAGATGACATGACTCAAAGGCAATTTTATTGGTACAATCTTAGGAGAGAGGAGTTTTTATTTACCTGGTTTCAGCAAAAAGGGAGATCAGTTGTAATCTGGGAATGCTTTGTATGGTCTAGAAAAATGAATTTAACATTCATAAATGGTTGAAGGAAGGCAGCTGGGTATCAAAACCTTAAAAATGTATATCTTCTGCCATTTGGAAACAAAGTTTGTGGTCAATTCTGGCAATTGCAACAAGATAATACACCAATTCACAATGCAAACTTCACTTATCAGTAGTTACTGAATAAAACATATTCAGGTCACAGATTGGCCTCTCTATTCCCTTAAAGTCATTTTACTTACATTAATTTGGCTGAACTTTAAAACATCTTTGAGAAGTATAAGTGAAGGAAATTTAAGGCACAAAGTAAAGCTCAAAGTCTTATTCTGTGCCAACGTTTATTTTTCCTATATATTATCGTGGTGACATTGCTTCGTCCAAAATTTCCCGTAGCGTAGTCTGTAATGTGCACTTTATTCACACGTTAATCTTTGGTTCCAGTATTCTTATGCCACAACCTTCAAAAGTTTTCTTTATTTAGATGTTTTCGCCAAGCTTTACTTTTCAACCTAGTTCCACCAATTTTTTTTATGGAATCTTTATCAACAAAAATGCAACTTATACTGACAACTGATATTTTGTTTATGTTCAATCTCCAATTACCTTACTAACCGTGTCATTAAGTATTCAGAATGTCTATATCACCCTAAGAACGACCTGAGAGGAAACAGATCGAGCAGAACCAGAAGAGAGACTATTTAAATAGTAAAAACGCAAAAATACAACAGAAAAGACAGAAATGCCACGCCTACCACAGCTTACTGTCAACACGCAAAACCCAGAAAATGGCAGGAAAACACGTAAACTGCACAAGGTAAGTGCACGAAACTAACTTGATAACTAACAACAAACAGCTTACAGAGAATAAATAAAGTAAAAAAAGTCTAATTATCTAAACACTGCACTAATTTAGCACTTTTCTATGCTATCCAAGAACACAGAAAATGACAAAACAATACGAAATTAGTTCCAAGCAATAGAAAAGACAAAAACACTAAAAGAATGACGAAACAATACTTACAGGTAGCAGACACAGGGACCATAATGTGACGTAAACACAAACTTTTCCAACGCTATTGTCGACTTTTGGCTAAAAATGCATTTAAACTTGAAATATTTATAAATATTTAAACTCCTTTACCAACGTTGAGTTAAATACCATATTGTTACTTAAGATTAGAAACGTAAACATTACTCGAATTTTAATCCAAGTCGCGCACAAAATACTAAGACCGACGCCATGTTGAACGACTTAGCGCGCCGTCTATGATTATGAATCGCAATAGAAATAATTTTGAAAATTTTTAAATTGTTTTTTTCCTTTAAATTTAAAAATTATTAATCCTCGTTAAATAAATTTATCAGCGAAAATCAGTTTAATGTGGGATATTATTACCAACTTTATCGTTTTCTATGTAGGCCGTATAGATGGGAGAAAAAACAAGTGTCTTCTGGAATTATTTTCGAATGGTTGCCAGCATTCTAATTTATTTATGGTTACTTTGAATGCTCTGTCGACAAGATAATCCATTTTATGGTTAACTTTTACAACTGAGACCATCTTTTTGTCTCTAAAAATGCATATTTTAAAATCATAGATCCCTTCATTACGATACTTTCGATAGTACGGGCGCCGCCATCTTTCTTTCTATCACCACCTTTCCTAAATGCCTACAAACAGCAGCGCACTCCCGTAGTAGCAGAGATGCAAAGAAACTGCTATCAGAGTCGATAGATATACTGGTCCTTGAGCTATGCTCTCAAGTAGTATTAATGTATCAGGTTGTCGGTAGCTGGCGTTGGAGTCGCACTACGGCGAGAAGTTGGTTTATCTATGTAGTTAGTAGGTAGTTTTACCGTTTTCAAACACTTTTGTAACTCTTTTTTATTGTTCTGTCAAAAAAATCTTATTTGTAATTATATCTTTTAATTTTATATCCTTTATAAAGAAAGAAAAAGTATATTTGGTTTATAAAAAAAATTAATAAGATGATAATTTTAAATTACAGATAGGGATATGGATAAATTAATTATATTTTCGATTTAATTTATCCAAGTTTTAAATAGAGATCTGTTTAAAACTATTATATTGCTACATATTGTGAATAAAAGGTTTGTACATAATGTTTTGAGTATAACATAATCTGTTCAATACATAAGTAATGGTACTATAAGTGAATATATTTACATTTTACTGTTTTATTTTTTATGTACGTATGACAATATTATCAGGAAAACCATAGCTTATTCTCCGATACATTAAAATAGCCATAGAAATTTAATCCAGATAAAGATAAACCAATTTTTAAATAATTTATAAACTTTAACAGTACATAAAGTGTGCTATACAATTGTACTCGATTCAGTATAGTGAGAAATAGTATTTGGAATGAAATAGTTTTGTATTGTTGACATGAGAAATCACACTTCTTGTGACATTCACATTGGTTCTACATATTTTGGTAATTTATATAATATTCCGCACTATCAGAAGTAAAATATGAATGGAGATTTATTGATTGCCTACTACACCTGTCCATTAGGTTTAAAATATCACTAACATGTCTTTCTTTTAGTCTCCATGTCATCACTAATCACTATCTCTGTCAATATCTTTTTTTTTATTTTTTTTTTTTTAAACTCTTTCCGCCCTGTGGGCACTAAGAGGGCCTCTTTTAGTAGGCCCATTATGGGTTCGGCCAGGCCCACAATGGGGCGACCGGGTGGTGAGGGACGGGGCCCGACATATCCGAACGGACCACCCCCGAAAAATTCTTGGGGATTATTCGACCCGTTAATCCCCAGGAATTTTTCGGGGGTGGTCCGTTCGGATATGTCGGGCCCCGTCCCTCACCACCCGGTCGCCCCATTGTTGGCCTGGCCGAACCCATAATGGGCCTACTAAAAGAGGCCCTCTTAGTGCCCACAGGGCGGAAAGAGTTTAAAAAAAAAATTAAGGGATGTATTGGGCAGACCAACATCACGTATTTTGCATTTTGTTATAGTTTCTGCATAACAATAATGATGTTTTATTTTTTGTCTTTCAGGCACTTGCAAATTTTCTAGATGGCCGATCATAATACGCTGTATTTCTGTTATTTGAACGTGAGTATTTTCATTTTTGCTGAGAGTATCTATTCGTTTCATTCACAATTTTTCTGTAATATTTCATTATCAAAGAATTTTAAAAAAGTTACTTCAGGTTTTTTTTGTAACTCTTTCCGCCCAGTGGGCACTAAGAGGGCCTCTTATAGCAAGCCCATTATGGGTTCGGCCAGGCCCACAATGGGGCGGCCGGGTGGTGAGGGACGGGGACCGACATATTCGGACGGACCACCCCCCGAAAAATTCCTGGGGATTTTTCGACCCGTCCGGATTCGATCCCGGGTCCCCCAGGGCGGCAGGCTGCTAACCTTGATCGCTCGGCCATCCGGCCGCTTAGTTACTTCATGTAGTACAATACAACTTTTGGCATAAAAAAAGACATGATTATCAATAAGTTTGGTTTCACATAATGATTGTGTTTTCTCTTTTTTACTTTTTCTCAACTTCGACATGAATTTTCGCAAAGTTTCTTTTTAAAAAAAGCTATTTTAATAACTTTTACCGCAAGGTATTTTATGAAATTTGTTCGAGGCATTTGTGTAAATGACATAACGAACAAAAGGTTAGTTCATGTTAATACACTTTTGTTATCGAGAACGATGTATATCGTGCACAATTTGTACAATCCTAATGATGCAGTTTATACATATCAGTCTCTTGCACTTACTGGTGTGTTTTCTTTGTCTATTTTCGATGAGCCAATGCAACACTTCTATTTCCCACAATTATTAGCTCCTTATTACCTCTTAGAAGCATTTTAACTTCAACAGTATGGTTTATAACATGACAAAGTCAAAATGTCGTTTTTCGTTGTAAATATTTTCACAAATTGAAACCAAAATTTACATAAATAAACTATAATTGTAATAAAAACACAGAAACATTACTTCTGCAAAAGAAAAACACTGCCCGAAAGAAATCTACAACACACTGAGTATGGTACCGATCAGATAGACCTGAACACACTATAATCATATAGCTGAGAGTAAAGCCTTCAAGACTTGCTTGTACTTAGATTATTAAAATATTGGTATATCGTAGGTTAAGTACTACACCTACCAGTTTGAACTCTGATCTTACCTTTTTTATAATAATTAAATAAAATCTAGAAAATAGCAAACTTGGAGATGAAATAATCTAGATTTATATTACTTACTAATTGGCTAAATTTCAAATCAAGCGGCAAACAAAACAATCTAGATTTTCACTGGACAAATAGATTCTAAAGTGACGTCGTATAGACTTCAAGTTTTTGACTTAAAGTAAAATGGCGGTCAATAGTACATGCAAGGGCGGATTAACATAAGGGCATTTGGGGCCTGTGCCCAGGGCCTCCACAAAACTAAAAAAAATTATGTTTAAACATAATTTTTTTTTCTATTACCGCGACAGCCTAGTGTGGCCTAATCATGAAGGCCACAGGCAGAGAAAACCAAACCCGGGAAAAAACCTATGAAACATCGGAAAATTTCGGGAAACAAATTTCACATATATATTTTTCAGTTAAATTAAAATAATTAGTTTTACACAATAAAATATATGTATGTTTACAATAACCTTATTTTTAAATGAAATTTACAACTTCCTAGTTGAAATCTATTTGAAAGTGCAGTATTTTGTGTAAATTTTCTAAATCATCAAATTTGCTTACTCTTAAAGGAGGACCCCACCGTATTTGTGCCCAGGGCCCCCCTGATTGTTAAATCTGGCACTGAGTACATGTCGTTGCCACCAAGAGCGCTGTGTCTAAGGTCACAGCCACTCTTCAGTATATTGCAGCTCGTTGATTCCCCCTAACTAAAATAATTGGCTAATAAAGTATAAAGTGAACATAAGTGACGTATTGTGAGCATCGCTGCTTATTATTTCTGCGACTCCGTTTGACTTAATTAAAATTTTTATTACAATTGTTTGACAAAACCCCAACATATTAATAATGTAAAAATGACTAGAAAACGGCAAAAGAGGCTTGCGTAATGCTACGATTACATCCATTTCCATCTACGGATACCCAGTTGCACAGTTAAGCTCTGCCCGCAGGGAAACAAGCGAAAGTGTTTCAGAATTATGCGATTTAAACATATAATAATTAATGTCGATAACAAGACCGTCGAAATTAAGTCTGTATACCAATAATCATCGTGACATCATCACAACGCCGAGCTACAACTGTTATCAACTTTTAATTTTAAAAAAATCACATGACTTCCAGACCGGAAGTTATCCGGCCCCCCAATTTGCTGTACTTGTGGATTTTCATCTAACACTGTTCTCGAGATTAACAAAGGAAATTCAGAGAGATAATAGACGGACGACAGTAGGAATGTAAGGGTATGCAATTTGAAAACTATAACCCAATAATATAATAGTTAATATTTACATTTTGTTTTCCTGAAAGTTTGTTGTAAACATAACAAACTACGAATTAATATTATAAAAGACTAAGTGTCATTACCATTTCCAAATTAATGTAGGGATAGTTCTAGACAAAGAAAACATTTAACAGCGGTGAATTTATACCTCAATAAATAATTCTTATGTAATGTCATTTGTAATGTCGTGTAATGTCAATTTTGTCCCGGTATCCCGGGAAGCAGTTCACTTTTATCCCGCTATAAATGTCAATGCAGTTTATGATTGCTGTCAGTTTACGTTGATCCCTACAATAAATTTGTATTTTAGTCGTTTCCATGGGCATTTAATATACACGATGTCGTGTCGAAATCAATGTTCGAAAATACGCACTCGTGTCCTACGGCCGTACAGTACAGTACATGTGCGACTTTACCGGTTACTGGCCACATATGTTCGTGTTGTAAACGTTTCTGTCGGTTATGACGTTGAATATGCACGTCTTTCCTAGAAAAATCTGCAGATTTTTAATCACTTTACACAGACGTTACAAGCGTGTCATCGAATTTCTGTTTGCATGTCAACAGTAAAACCTCTGTCGCTGAGCGGTTTTTTTTCTTTCCAGAAAATACCTAGCATTATATAACAGCAGGGAAAAAATAAATGAAAATATCAAATAATAGGAGATTCTACTTTATAATTTGCTCTGTTTTATTTTCTGTTACAAAACAGTTCAAGGGTTAGGCCAGGAACACACATGCGTAAAATTGTGTGTCAGAAAACTGAATCAGAAATCAGCTTTCAGTTCAGTTTCTGTTATACGCTTTTATGCCAGAACATACATACGTAAAAATTCTGGCCAAATAGGAAACAACACTGCCACCAACAGTGCTAATTTTATTAATTTTTTCCTGTCATATAGGCTATCTATCCCTTTGCACCTTCCATTTTTTCTCTACTTCCTCTGCTATAATATAGAAAATTTAAATTAATAGACTTATATTCCGAATTCAAATAAAGAACGTGTGATCTAAATACTAAGCCTATAAATCGATTCTACTAGACCTACCTGTTATTTGAAATTTTGCACCTATAGACATCCATAAACGTTGTTTAAATGCAGTGTCTTTATACATGACACTGATGTGGTCGAACGGATTCGATAAACTCCTCTATTTCATTTATTTTTTTGTTTTTTCGAGACCGTCACAATTGTAATGTTAACCCTCATTGCCGCCATTGTTAGAATAAAAAGCACGTGTCTACTTTGACGTCACAGAAAAGACTTCTCTTTATTGGAGGAATTTTGGCGTAAAAAGTAGAGACATGCTCTACTCTATTTTCATTCTGTTTCAGCCAAAATTTCAGAAAAATTTTTACGTTTTCTGTTTTATGCTGAATTTTACGCATGTGTGTTCCTGGCCTTATTACGGTCACTGTTTTCACTTTTCTCCCATCCGGATAACTGAAAATGTAGATTTACGCCAGTTCTATTTAAGGTAAAATAATTGAATATTCATCAAATAGTTATAAATAACAGATTCAATTTAATTAAGGATAAAACTTCAGAAAATCTTGAAAAAAAAAATCATAGAAACAGGGTTTCAGAACGTTTAAACATCGTTTATTTAATTGAAAATAAATTTCGTGCAGAAATATTTACGAAATTTATCAACACAAAAACTAATTTAATTCCAATTTTAAAATTGATCTGTTGTGAAACCGTGTTGTATTGTCTTAGAAGTGTTGAACACAAGATCGTGTTAATAACAATCACATGGCTTTTTCCACCTTTATTTAGTTGAAGTTTAGTTGAAAAAGCCATGTGATTGTTATTAACACGATCTTGTGTTCAACACTCCAATTTTAAAACTTTATTTTTTAAATTAACTTTAAGTAAAACAATAAAAATACAACGAGGTAAAGTAATCTTTAAAGGTACTCTACAGGCCTACATAAAAATAAAAAATTCTTTGATTGTAATTATTATAAACGAAATGACTAACATAAAAGTAATCAGTAAAGTGTTTATTAAACATTTCAACGCGTTGCTCGTTATTTTATATTTACTGTATTAACGTAGACGTTATTTAAAAATATAGAGTTTAATTTGTTTAAACGAATTTTACGAGAGAAATTCTGTGGTCAAAGATGGCTTCGAACGTGAACATTTAAGGCAAAATTCGTGCAAAATTTTTTATCACAAACATCACATTTCTTAACACTTGTATCGGTAATTGACTCCTTATGTGTTTTTAAACGATTCTCTGATTTAAATGTCTTTTTGCAAATATTGCAACGATGTTTTCCTCCCGGGGGATGAGCGATCTTTCGATGAGTATCGAATTCGTCTTTCCTTGTAAATTTCTTTCTGCAAATGTTACAACAAAAATGAATCTGATAATTGTAATTATTTAGATGATGCTCCAAACAAGGTGCATTTACATAAGTCTCTTTACAGATATTACATTGATAAGGAGATTGCTTCGGATGTATTTTCGTACAAATAAATTTTAAATGGTATTTCAGTTCGTTTTCAGTTTCGTATTTTCTTCTACAATTAACGCAAGGATACGGTTTTTCTGCGTGAATAAGTTGATGCTTTAAGAAATTAGTTTTGTTATCAAACCCCTTTTCACATACCTCACAAACATAACGATAATTGTCTTGATTATGATAACTTTGGTGACATTTTAACAGGTATTCAGTTCGAAATCCTCTATTACACGTCTCACAAATAAACGGCGTTACGTCATAATGACTTTTCTGATGAAGAACTAAGTGGGATTTAGTTGTATATTCCTTATTACAAACATTACACTTTTCAATATGATTTTTCAAATGGGCTTTCAACATATTTTCGGTTTTGAATGGCTCGGTACAATATTTGCATACAAACATATCTTCGTGTTGAACAAAGCGATGCGTTACCAAAAGTTTTTTATATTTAAAACCTGTTTTACATATGTCACAAACGTACTTATTTCTGTCGATGTGATAGTATTTGTGTCGTGTCAAATAGCGTTTAATTTTAAACTTTTTGTCACATATATCACAAGAATACTTGTATTCATCTGTGTGCAGTTCGACGTGCTCTTTTAATCAGAATTGCGTTTAAAACGTTTCTTACATACCTCACAAGAATAATTAAACTTGTTGCTATGAATGACTTTATGATGTAGCAAATATCGTTTTGTTTTAAAACGTTTGTTACATATCTCACAGGAATAGTCATGTCGATCACTATGAATTTTATAATGTATTTTCAAACATCTTTTCGTTTTGTAGCACTTACTACAAATATCGCATTTGAAAGGACGGTCTTTCCTATGAGTTTCTTCATGAACTTTCAAACGACATTCGAATCTAAATTCTTTCTTACATATCTTACAACGATGAAGTATGTGTTTTTTCTTGTGTCTCTCTAAACGATACTTCGACCAAAGGCGTTTATTACAAATATCACATTGAGGCAGTTTTCGTCCAGTATTAGACTTTTTACGATTTTTTGGAGGCGACTTTGCACGAACTTCTCTATTATCAATTTCGATTTGGTTTTCGGTGTTGTGTTCTTTCATGTGTCTTCGCAAGATAAATTGCCACGAAAACTTCTGATCGCAAGTTGAGCAGCCAAATGGTTTCTTTCCAATATGGAAGAACAAGTGCGTTTTTAATATTTCCTTATTTATAAATGTCTGTTTACAAAAATAACAGGTGAATTTTTGTTTAGAATGAGATGCAAGCATAACCCTGAAGTATTTCCTTTTAATCTTTTTTTGCACTTGATTGCATTTTCTAAAGGAAGGAACGTATTTCGTTTTCTTGATATTATTGTTAAAACGCTTCTCTCTATTCGAGTTGTGCGGATTATCGTATTCCTTTGTCTTTTCTTCTTGCTTAACTGAAAATTTTAAAAATAACACAATAAAGTACCATTATAACATTGGTAAAATTTTCTATTTTAATATATATAAGGCTCACGACAACGAGCCTTAAATGAGCCTTACGCAATTGGAATTTTCCGCTTTTTTTCGCCTAGATTTATAACGAAAGAGAACATGACTTCAAACTATCGAAGGATCTAGGAATTTGCGTATATTTAACAGCCCTTTCGATTGCTGATGGCCATTTTTGTGGTCATTTCGGAGACTTTAATCAAAAATATCGAGTATTTACAAAATAATAGCTTATATTTTAAATTTTAACGTATTATTGATCAACTGGATGTGACGTGACATGGAGTTTTGCGATTACTTTTAATCTCTTAATTAATACTAGCCTAATTATTTACAAATAAAATACTTATAAAATGATGTCTCGTTTTACTTCCCGGTTGTTATGTATATATAACAAGGGGAAGTATTGGAATCGTGTCAAATTTGACTCTCCCGGTTTGAAACCCTTTGTCTACCTTTACAGTACATAGATGATAGAATGTTTGTCTGTCTCTCTGTCATTAGTTTTTGATCGATCTGCACCAAATTTTTCATACTTATTCTCTGGGATACTGAAGTAAATTTGCGAATTATCAGGTGACTGTCAGATAAATATAGAACTATCATATAATCTATTTTATTATGAAGTTATCGATGACTGAAAAATACTTAGAAATCCCATAAATAAACTAGTAAAAACATAGTTAAAAAATAGAACACAGAGAAAACTTCTATATAAACGAAACTTTTGAAAGTTGTGGCATAAAAATACTGGAGGGAGATTTGACAGTAAGACTTAGCATGTGTATAAAGTGTACATTACACAGACTACAACTACAAGCGAATGCCACCATGAAAATAAATTGGAAAAATGCTTCGAGACTTAAAGTCGTTAGACCTACATTATTTTGGCTGAACATCAGAACATCTTTGAGCAGTATATGCAAAGAAAGTTCGAGGCACAAAGTAAAGATCGTAGCCTTTTTCTGTGGCAATGCTTCTTTTCTCGATTTATTATCATGGCGACATTGCTTCATCCGAAACTTCCTATAGTTGTAGACTATGTAATGTGCACTTTATACACATGTTCAGTCTTACTGCCAAATCTGCTTACACGTGGCTTGAGAGTAATATACTGTACGTTTTTGCTGAGAATTACTTTCTCAATCCGATTTCAGCAGTTTTCCTTTTCTAGTTGCAACACTTTTTCTGTACTTAATAAGGATGGGGAAAAGATAAAGGTATAATAATAAATTGCAAAAAAATTGCAAACGATTTGAATCATGCAATTTTTCATCGAGTATGAATCATGCATGCAAGTTTCATACTCGATTGTTGAAACTTGCATGCAGCTATTTCAGATGAACTCGTACATCCATATAAACTCTAATTTAAAAAAAAAAAAAATCGCTTTAAAAAATAAAATTGTAACATATTACAGTACTTACTTTTGATGTTCACTTGATTCCTGTATAAGTTTTCGTCCAGAGTGAAGAATTCGTTTTTGACAGGATAAACAGTTATAGCCTATATAAACAATACAAAAATGTATTATACAAAAAAACTACTATAAATTAATAAATCATAAACCTGTTGTTTTGTGATTTTAGATATATTAAAAGTAATTATGACTCAGATATTATGTAGATATTCATTAAGATCTTCGAAAAATTAACAATTATATTTGCCTTTTCTTTCAATAATACAGGCGAATTAATATGTGTGAAATGTTTAGAAATTTGTTTTACTTACCTTTAAACCTTCGTATTCATCTGGGAGACAAACTCGTTTACAATCTTCAGTTTTTACTTTAAAATTCAATCTTTTCAAAACAACTTTACATTCTGATTTTATGTCATATTTGGTATCATATTTCTCCTCTTTTATTCCCTTTTTCTTACAATCTGTATTGAAATTTAACAGTGAATTAATCAGAGATCGATCGAACATATTTAAAAAATTTTCTTTCTCTACTACACACAATTTAAAGTATTTATAAAATGTGTTACATTAGTCACTTGGAGTGATAAACCCTTACCTGAGATAACCTCTGTAGTTATATAAATCAAATACTATAATATAATATAAAGGTTAGAAGCGCGAAATAATTTAATAATCTTAATGTATGATCTTATCCTGAGCTTACCTGCTACTTTATTATCTTTTATAACGAAATTATTCCCATTAAAGTCAAAATTAATAAATCATTTGTTACGTTTTTATCGTATATTTTTAAATTCTACTTTTATTTATTTTAGTTGAATTAAATTAATTTTTAATTTTCTGTTCTAAGAGAATTTAAACAATTTTTCTTTTAAGAGTGAGAAGGAAACAGTGTTTGTAACATTTCCTGTTTTATAAAAAGATAACTTAATTGCTTTTCCTGTGATTAATTGCCGAATAAAATATAAATAACCGAGAATTACTTATCAATTTGTTTTAAAAGTTATTTCTTTCTTTGCAAGGATTAAAAATGAAGGTGTGTATTTTGCTTGTTTTAGGAGTGATCGCGTGCAACTTAAATTGCACCAATGGCTTTAGAAAGAAGAGAGATTTTGATGCCTATTGTAGTGAGTATGGGAGGTTTTCTATTTAATCCTCAAATTTTAAATATAGAGTAGGGTGGGGCGAAATGAAACACTGTCATCGAGCAATCGGTTTTTATGCGCATGTGAGACAATGGTTTCTATTGCGATGCCAGTGTTTTTAATGTCGGCCATTTTTATAAGGCTTCTATTCACGCATTGGCTTCGTTATGGCTTATACCCTTTGAATCTTCGGTTAATGTTACCTATGGTTCCAAAATGGCGGCTCGTCTCTGATTCCAGCAAATAGAAGAAGGGAAACAGTGTGGACACACGTTCTAATCTAACTTAACCTATTCTAATAAATTATTACCAACAAAATTATTAGAATAGGTTAGGCATAAACAGACAGATTTATTTGTCACTGCCGCTGTTTGCCTCACTCTCCTTCACCTCACATACGATAAATCCTGGTATTTGGATATCCCCAATTCGGCAATCTCACAATACCATCCCACACAATAGGCCATAATAGAAGGCATATTCTTATAATTATTGCAGATAAAAATATTGGCTAAGTGCATTGTTTGAAATTTTTAATGTTTGGCATACTTATCATATGCACCCTAAATTATTCTCGTTGTGGAAAAAATAAAACATTTTCAAAGTTTGGATACGGAAAAGTACACTAAACTTCTATTTTTCAGGACTTGACGAATCGTTTAGAAGAATTATTTGGAATTGTATAGAGGATAATTTGCCCTTTGATGAAAGACAAACAGTTAGCTTATTTTTAGTATAACTAAATAAAATTTTAAGTTATTAATATTCAAATAAAATTTGCCAGTATATAGGTATTGCCCGATGCTATGATGTCGATAGTTTTGTCGACGTCTTGAATAAAAAGTGTGGCAAAACGTTAAATGAGGTAAATGTAATTAGAAAAATAAATTGATACACCAGCCTTTACAATTATCAAAATTTAACAAATATAATTTCTATTTCGTAGATTATAGCAATGGTTGCACCGTATCTGGACTGTTTGGAAGAATTCAATATGACTGACTGGGGTAAACTCGTAAGTCGAAAATAAAAATAATTACGAAATTTTATTTCAATTTCAAATTAAATTAAGTGCAATATTTATTTTTATTTTTAATATTTAGTCTGTAGATTTCGATGTGGTTGCTCAATGTGTCGAAAACAAACTTCGATAGAAAAAGAATAGATGATTCGTCGCTGATTACTTTAACCAATGTTGAGCCACGGATTTTTTAAAATTGAATATGTGTAATCAATTCTTACAAAATTTAAATAAATAGTTTTGTATTATAAATTATTCATCACAATATATTCGAGTGAAAATACAATAACTATAACATTAGTTGGCGAATTATAATTATGTTCTCCGTCATATATGGAAGACATTATTTAAGAGAAGTTAAAAAAAAAATCGAAAGTAGAGAAAACGAAAAGAAATTATGAAGCAATTTTAAAATTAACCTGCAACGTACAGGTTAATTCATCCAAAACCGATAGAATTAATGCGAAACTAATACGAACAGAAAACGAACTGTGCCTTATAATACACACAATATGAACTCTATACATAAAATATTTGCAAATTTTCTATTCAAATATTACCATTTCTATTTATGTAACTACTTATTTACTTATATTTATGTTTTAACTATTCTTCTAATCACTAGAAATGTATTTTTATAGCATTAAAATGTATGAAACCTCTTACCTATTTCACCGTTATAACCGTAATGACTCCAAATATTGGAACCGTTTGTGTCATTTGTAGAAACACATTTTCCATAAATATTTACCTGAAATGATAGAAAAATTTCTTTAAATGATCAGACGAACGATCTTTATGGAAAAATAAATAAAAACTATTTAATTTGAACATAAAATTTCGTTTAATGTCTGAATTTATTTAAAACATGAGCTTACTAATGCGTTAGGTTTATTATCTTGATTGTTCAGTTATACAAATTCATTGACATTATTATATGTCTGATACTATATAAATGTTTAAGCGGCAGTTTGTTAGGAATCAAGTTTAAAAATCAAGCAACGATTGCTTAACTTTTCCGGCAACATTTAAAATAGTGATGTAACGAATAGTGTATTCGGCTCAGGCCGAATACCGAATATTCGGTCAGGAGCGTGGCCGAATGGCCGAATATTCGGCCAAACTATTTGGCTTGATTAACGCACATACGAAAATTGGCACGCAAACCATATTATGGCAAGGGTCGCGCATTCTCCTCTCTATTGGCCCGCTGTCACTACGATTTTTCCTTCCAGTAGGTCTAAATTATTTAAATTAATTAAATTATAATTATTAAAGTTAATATGAGATGGAGTCTAGCGTCTACCTCTAGTGCCAAATTGGTTTATAATTTATGTAATAGCCGTAAATAGCCCAATATGATTCGGCAGTTGTTGGTATTTAGATGTAAGTTATAACTTATAAGTTATTTTATTTACAATCGATCTTTTTAACTCTTTAATTAAGCACTAAAATTTTGTTTTTACTGCGTATTTGTAGACTGAACAGTACCCTAAGGATATACAGTACTTTAGTAGGGACGTATGGTCTAGTTTCTCCCCAGTTGTGGAACAGTTCAAATATATTATTAGGGGTTTCTATTTGTGAAGTTTTGTGATATTTTGTTGCTATCGTTTTTGTCAATATTTTTAAAATTAACATGATTTCAAATGTTATCTTTTGTATATAATGAGAAATGCTCATTCTTTGCTTTATTTATAAAATAAATTATATATTAGTTACTCATCTTCTAGAAATAGATAAATAATTCTTTCATTAAATACGATAAGTTTTAATAAAACTTTTCGTAAATCATTTTAAAATATCGTGAAAAATATTAAAATATACGCGAATACGAACATAACGTAATTAACTATACAATAACATTAATGCCCGATACATTCTAACCTACACGCCATCAATGCCATAAGATATCGGGCTAGATAAAGGCTATAATATTATTTAATTACGAAATAATTTAATAGAGTTAGATGCTATTTCTTACTAACCTTAATAATGATAATTTAATGTTCAGCATTAATAAAAGTTACCAAAATGATTAATTTTTAATGATTATTTACTGTATAAAAACAGTTTTGTTATTTCTTACTCCTGTTCTTAGGTATTCGGTATTCGGCCGAATAGCAAAAAATAGGCCGAATAGGCCGAATACCGGTAGTAACCGAATATTCGTTACATCATTAATTTAAAACCGTATATGACGCCGTCTCGTGCTATTTTATTTTAAAAACTTTGTACATTTTTAAATATTATAAAATAGCGAAAAGAATAATTTTGAGTGAAGAGATGGTTATATATATATATAAACATTGTAGCTGCTAATAACGAGTAAAATCGTCATTAAGTCTGACCCTACTCGGAATATGACAAAAGACTTACTTCCTTTTAACTTCCCATCCCCTTGACCTTTGGCCACCAATATATAAGGAAATAAATTCCTCAATTACACAAACCTCCCTGCAAAATTTCGGAAAATTTTGTCAAAAAGCACGAGAGTTATTAAGCTCAAAAGAAAGTGAACAAAATCGTGCCGCTCCCCACACACACTAACATTCATACATACAGAAGAAACCCCCGAATTTGGTCAACCGAGGAGGTCATTTTTTGACCGATAGCCATACTTTTTCTCTGTTATATATAACAGAGCAGGGAAAGTAATAAATTATATCACTCTTCTGATTTATAGTATATTTCTAATATTAATTAAATCGTTTTTCTGTAAAACAACGCCCCTTTAAAATAACCAAAACTTTGGAATGGATTACATTAAATTCTTTGTCAAGTATTTTTTCTACTAAATTCATGTCATGTAAAACTAATACAGATGATCCATTTATACTTCTTGCTTTTAACTATTTAATTGTATTTAGTTGTTTGTAATTTGAATAAGTTTCAGCTATGTATTACAATGAATATGGTTTTTATTTAACCGATTGTGTACAATGTACGATGTATTTAATATTTACAACCAACGGACTTCAAACTGTTAATAAAAGAAAAGTGTGATGTACAACGGCAAGACACTACCAATTTGAGGTGGAGAACATATAATTTAAATTAAATAAGTTAAAAAATATGATTAAAACTTGCAGCCCGGCATTGTTACGATGTCACAATAAATAATTGCACATGCGATATACAACTGCAGACAATCCACTTGTGAATGGAGACCATTACACACAGAACTATAAAGTCATGATGACGTTTGCTAGCTGACCACATCATCACACATTAACAATTCCATTCTGTTTCAAGATGACTGAGGGGATTACCCGCTGAATTCCATTAACCTACTACTTTTAAAATGTTATTCTATTTCCTATTTTATATTTTAGCAGTTAAATTGTATTGTTTTCTTGTCCATAACACAAAACCGCATTCGTATAGAACAATACTTTTTACTCACCTCAACATCCTCATCGTCTCCATATTCTAAAGGTTCTGATTTAATACTTTTACAAAACTGCTCGTAATTCGTAGTAAATTCTTTCCTTTCATTCTTGAAAACAACTTCACACTTTTCTTTACTTTGTTCAGATGTAACATCAGAATGTTCTACTTCTGACTCTTCTTTTATCTTCATTTTGTAATTAACAATATTCTCGTTTGTCAGCAATCTGCATTCAATCAGAGAAACATTTTAAAACTCGAAATAAAATTTATTTTCGCACAAATAAACGAATAAAATTAATACAATTCTAATCACTTACCTTTTGTAGTTGAATACGTTCTCATTAATCAATATAAATTAATAAATACCACGATAATTTCCTCAAAATATAGAGCAAGTAACAAAGAAACACAAGTAAACTCACTGCTATTGTTAGTGGTGCACACCTCAAGGTTACGATAGAAAGTCGTGTGGTGCACGTCACGTGACAGTTTGCAAGTATAAAACAACGTGTTATATGGTAAACAAGTATTGTTCTTAAAACGCACCTGAACATGTTTACAGCAACTAAAAATGGTGTTTTTGATTTTATCCTTTATAGAATGCCAGACATTTTGTATAAATATTAAATTACGGGCGATTGTACTTTATACTCTGCGTTCTGTTTTACTCGTATTTTCTATTTGTCAGCGCCGGATTAAGCCTCTAGCGGGCCCTAGACAAAATTTAAATTGAGGCCCCATTTAAATAAGTTGCTTCTAAACAAATCTTAAATAATGTCACTTAAAATTTTTATTAATAATAGAGAATACAAACACTAATACAATAATAATTGTACAGAAAAAGTGTTTCTGATACAACGATAAACGTATATACAGTTGTCCCTTGATAATTCGACAGGTATGGGACCAAAGGGGTGTCGGACTACCAAAAGTGTCCGGATTACCGAAAGTGATTACATATTTGGCATTGTTTTGCTAGCAGTAGCCTACAATATTCCTATATTTTATGAGTAAAATGCTGCCTAGGTTAATATGGAAATGAAACACCCATTTCGGTTAACTAAAACATGTTATTAAAAGAAATATGGAAGCCAATAAATGTACATACAGTATATGTAGGCATAAATAATACAGTACGTACAGAACTGCTCATGGAAAACACAAGAAATGTGTGTCATCCTGTAAGAATTGGGTGGGGAGATTCATGCCGCAACATGCTTCTGTGCAAGCAGACACATAACGGGGACTACGGTGACCTTGACGGGAGGTATGTCAAACTACTGAGCATGTCGGATTACAAAACGTCGGATTATCAAGGGACAACTGTACTGTAATTTTATCCACTCGATAATCCGAAACAACACCGCTGTTGCGTACAGGTTTTGTGGTTTTTAAAGTGGTTTTTCAATTTGCTATATCTCGCTTAAAAATTGTAGTAGATATATTCTGTTTTCAGTTTTTTATCACGTACATATTACACTTTACGATTGTTACAAAATATTATGTATGTTTAAAAAAATTAATAAAATTTAAGATTTTAAAATATTTTAAAAAATCATTTTTTTTATAAATATTCCATTAATTTGTTACATACGTTACTTAGACATGTCTATTTTCTGTCAAATAAAAAAAACTGCAGCTTTCTAAATCAACGTAGAGAAATAATACGGCCTTTAGATTATAACGCCGATCGGCGTGGGGGTGGGGGTTTTTCTAAATCTAGGTACTGATCTAGGTTAATACACTTTTATTATTGATGATGTGTATTTGACTCTATTTATACGTTATTTATACTATTGTACTAATAGTAGACTATAATAAGCGATTATTACTTTATTATATTAACGACTAAACATGTATATCTTATGTATTACGGAAGTACCACCATAACCGGAAGTACTTTGTTTTTTGAAAGATTTATGGCTGAATGGTTAAAAAAACAAGCTTATTTGTTAAATAGAATAAATATATATAAAAATTTATTAAATTCATGCTAAAACTAGATAAGAATAACGATTTATAATTGTTTGTTTACGTTTGTAGCTGACAATGTAGCTCGAAGTTGGTGTAACTTTTTCCAAGAAAGTTCCCACCCCACAAACCCAAGTCGATGCGTATTGGTCAAAGGATAGTCATTTAGCTATAATATACCAATTAGAACTTAACGGGCATGCTAACTAGGATTTTATTGTCAAATGAACAGAAGAAGGGTCTCTCATAGACTTAACATGGAATGGAGGAGTTTTGTGCCTAAATTTAAAAATACGGGGTGGTAACAAATATCTTATTCGTTGAAACAGATTTAGTCTATGTAGATAAAAGCCAATCAGTGCTTAAATCGCCACCAACTAGTTAATTACGAAAAAAAATTGACACTTACTCCAACTGGAGTACTCCGCAACAGTTTAACGAAAACCAGTTACTCCAATAGCAGTACTCCGCAAACAACTAGTTAATCAGCCTTTAAAATATTTAAATTTTTCGTTTTTGGATTTTCATTCGAGAAAATTGATCAATCTAACTGTTTGAGAGTGTCTCTTTCTTTAGTAAGCATTGTTAAAGACAGACTTTCCTGTCCTATCGAATTTCTTAAATTAAATAATTTTTAACTCGTTTTAAAACAGAGAAAGATTCTGCACTGAAGCCGGGCCCCTCCGAATTACGGGCCCTAGACATTTGTCTAATTTGTCTATTGGATAATCCGGCCCTGCTATTTGTAAAGAGGTCAAGGGTGAATTTCTGCTTCCCTTCCTTCCGGGTAATCGTCAAATTTGTTAAGCCACTTTTATTTAAGATAAAATAAGGCTTTTCTTTTAAAAGTCGAGTTAAATTTAGGCATATCACTTTTATAATACTTTCAAAAAATATAAATGAAAGTTCATTAAATTATTAATCAAAGTTACTTACAAATATACTTTAATTTCTTCTGAGCCAAGTAACATCTGATGCCATGTATATACACTTCCCATACATATTATATGACATGAAAGTAGTTATTTTAACTGTAATAAAATGTATATCTTGTTTTCTTTCTGGTTAACGTAAAATCTTAGCCTTTCGTAATGATATTATTACGTAAGATAAAGAAACCTTATAAGAATAGCGCGTGTTATATACTCGTATATCTTTAAGTGTTATCTTTGTAATTTGTAGTCCACAAAAATTAGATCGTTGGCATTATCCATTGATGTTAAATGTCGTATCGCAGCGCTTCCAACATCGTATTTAGTATAGCTTTTGTACTGAAGAACTTGCTGTGACCAGTGATCAAATGATTTCTGTATAATGAATTTGGTAAAGAATTTATATCAAAAGCGAATATCTTTGAGAAACTTTAAAACGCCATCCTTCGACTTTAGGGTGCGACTACGCAGACATGAATCTAGTAGCGAGCGATATAATTCTCGGAAAAAAAACCCCATGCAGAAACGAGAAACGCGAAATCTCGCTGGCGACAGCGGATATCTGACAGAGTTTGATGTTTATTATTTGTTTATTCTTTTATTTGTTCGTTATGAAGAAAAGTAGTAAGCGTCGAAGTCGAACCGATTTGAATTTTACTTCCATACAAGGCAATAATTCACGAGTTCGATGCGAACGTGTGATGTCATCATTTCCACTCCACTTTTTCCTGTTCGCTCGCGTTGGTGTAGTTGCACTGTACTTAACGAGAGCGAGAAACGTCATCACCTCTCCTCGCTAGCTCGCACATCGCTTGGCAAATTCACTCGAAGAAAATCTACATTAAGTCTGACCCGTCATGATTCAGTGAAACTTCTTAGTATATAATCGGCTTGCCGTATGGTATCACAATGTGAATCCGTCTCTGTAAACCATATAATCTGGTAGACGTATCTCACAGCAAATTCTGATTAGCAAATTGTTTTTATTCACGATAGACCTACATATGCATTTCGGGTTGGTATAATGTGATCCCTCTTCAGTGCTAGTTCGTATAAAACGAAAATTTATTAAAACATGACAATGATATACCTTAAAAACAGTATAAAACAGTATAAAAACACTTACAATTCACCTTTATGTAAATTACAGAAATTATGTTTAAACTAGTGGTTGGGAGGGCAAACTTTCCTCATCCCAAACTAGTATCGTAAAAAACACAAATTGTAAACATTGTATTACAATATTACAGTATAAGGGCGAATGTTGGATGTGAGCCTATTATTACTGTTATTTAGATATTTATAAATATTCTGTGAAATTTTATTATAATCATCAGACATACGTGTATAAATATTTTTTAAATTCCATTAGATATGAATTCTTTTTTATATAATCTGGGATATAAGAATTATAATTAATAGTTTTATTAACATTACATGGTTTATTATACGTTATAAATTCAAAATTATCAGTATTGTTTATTATAGTAATGTCGAGGTAGTTAATTTCCTTATTTACTTCTTCTTCAATATCAAACTGAATGTCATTATTTATATTATTTATAAAACTATAAATGGTATCCTTATTGGTTAAATTACTATTACATATAATCAAATAATCATCCGCATATCTCATTAATAATTTTATGCCATGTATTTCACTAATTTGTTTATCAATATTAATCATAACTAATTCAACTAATTTTGGCCCCATCTTTGACCCCACGCTAATACCATCCTTCTGCTTCGTTCACTTTAAAATAATTATTATTGTATGCAAACTGAATTAAATTAATCAAATAATTATGTACATTAAGTTCTCTTAGACTATTTTCTATCAAATTCCAATTTATACTGGGATACATATTTTTTGCTGTGATACACGTCTACCAGATTGAGCAATGAGTTGTGTAACTTTTCCATCTAAATCTTAAATTGTGTTTAGCGCCATACAGAGAAAAACCTCAACTGTTTCAGTTGAGGTTTTTCTCTGTATTTCTTTACATTCAAAGATCCCATCGCACAAAAATATATAATATAATAATATTTTTTGACTTATTAATATATTTCCTCCCTGTTGGGACAGCCGGGAAAGTAAAAACTAACGTGCAAAAGTAATTTACATGCAGAAGGTATATTTAAACTACGACTGTATTATACAGTACTTAAATGAACACAGTAAAGATGTAGGTCAAAACATAGGAATGTTTAAAGGAAGCATAATATGGAAGATTTACCTGATTAGCATTATAACTAACGTCTCGTTTATAATTATTTCAATTGAGGATATTCTGTTTCCAAATTTAAGAAACTTTTTACTGGTGATTGATGATCAAATTAGTAGCACGTTATAGCTTTGCGGGGCTAGGAGGATTTGTATTAGGGAGCCCCGTGTACAGTACACTGTTGACTTTCAGAAATTTCTCTTAGGGACATTTTTGGGAAAATATTTTCTTATAAATGATTGGTTTAGGGTCCCCCAGGCAATTGCCCTTTCTGCCCATAGGATAACGCGCCACTGGATCAAATATCATTTCTAATGACGTAACAGGTTACACTTAGTTAAAAGATGCTTAACTCTATCAATTATCCGGAAAAAGGTGAAGCGGAAGCAATGACCCAAATTAACCCTTGACCTCTTGAGAAGTAGAAAATTAAACAGAAAACATATTATAAAGTACAATCTCCCATAATTTGATATTTATATCAGATTTTTATTATTTCATTTACACATTTCTTTATAAATACTGTTTTTACAATAAAATTTTAATTGTCTGGATACTTGGAAAATTAGCAAAAGCTTCATAAAAAATTTATCTCCCTCACTTTTGGTTTAGTCTCTGTCCTCTTGGTTAAAAATAATCTTAATAATGTTATCGTACAAAAGAAAATTTCTTTGCTTTTTATTTGTATACAATACTAGAAATAATGTATTTGATTTCTATTGATAAATTGTGATGCAGAGTAAGGACTTACACAAATCAATTTCATTTACGATTTTTTATTGGAATTATTACAATTATATAAAGTATTTATACGGAATATATCACTTTTGCTCAACCCTGGTTTACTGCTGATGTTAAAGAGCCTCACACCCGGTCTTTTAGCAACCATAGTTTTGCTGCGCCCGTCCTTCGAGAAAAATCTTTCTCCATACAGCATTATGGAAGTATAATCAAAATCATTTAATAATCGCATTTGATGTGGCGCAAACTTAACGAACTGCGATTCCATACCTGCAAATGGATTGCAATGCATTAAACACAGGTTTCAATTCATGTATTTTGCAAATAAATGTTGAAATCGTAATTCTCTTACGTGGTTTTATGTTCTCCCAAAGTATTTTTATGTATTCATCTCTGTCGGGTAGTTTTAAGTATTCATTCTGTTCGTGGTAGAAGCCAACGATGTGATTCAATTCATGAACAATAGTACCAAAATACATGCAACCATCTGAGAGTGATACGGAATGTTCGCCTTTATCTCGACCCACTGGTGCGTAACACCTGAAAGTATATTAGTTCTAATAATTTTGCTTATATTTTGTTGAGAGTATTGCTGAACTTACCGAGGACTTTTGAAAATTCTTACGAAAGTTTCTTCGTTGGTTCTCTCTATAAATCGAATACAAGTACTCCTTTGAAAATTCAGCATGCTGCTTTTATTAACCACTTAGATTTGTTAGAACTTACTAAAAGTTTTAAATTGGTATCTTTTAATATTTTTGTTTTAAAAGTTATTTAAACAATTTAAAATAATAATAGTATAATAACAAGGTAAGTATATATGCATAATTATTACAATACTTTCTCCGGATATAAACACACTTACACACACACACAAAAAAAAAAAAAAACGATCATGATATCGCCACAGAAAGATCGGGATTTTCCGAATCTACTTAAAATTCAATTTTGCAAGTAAATTAATTTAATAATAATTTCACTTTTTAATTAATTAGTTAACAATTATCGGTTGCACCCTTACCTTCAGAATGCTCCCAATTCACATTTTCACAGTTTTGACGATTTGGTTAAGAAGAAGATTGCTAAGCAAATCATTTTCCAAAAAATACAACTCGATAATGGGCATATTGTTCTGTAATAAAGATAATATATTCCGTATACAGATACACTTTGGTTTACAGAATGTGCATATTTTGTTATTTTTCTGAAATAAATGCAGAATAAACATTTAAATAAAACTACTTATTTTCGAATATTGTTTAAATAGTCTTTGTACAGTACATTTTTGAGAATGCAGGGCGATTCAAATTGAGAAATCTGGAGTGCCGAGTGGATCGGTTGAGAAATTGAGAAATCTGGAGTTGATCGTCTGTTCTAGTGACATGGAAATGAATCCGGACAAATCGAAAACCCCAGGAAATTTTTCGGGTAGTGGCCCCTTCGGCTATGTCAGACCCGTTACTTACAACCCAGCAGGATGAGCTTGATAGTAAGGCCCTAACAGCGGCTTCAGGCACATCAGAGGTAGGTGATGCATTGTACTCTTCTATAAATTTCAAGACAACCTTAATAAAAGGATCAGTTTTTAAATGTACACACGGGAATATGGAAAGGTAAAATTCGTAGGGTAAAATATTTTCGAAAATTTTCATTGCCTTTGATCAGTCCAGATAAGAGAGATTAAGTTGCGAAATGTGAGAGAGTCCGTCTACCTTATTGAATTTATATTTCACAAAAAATATCAGCTGTAAAAAGCTAACATTACAGAAAACGATACTACCGAAAACCTGTAAAGACAGTTGATATTATTGTCAGCGGTGTACTAAATCATGAGATTTGTAGGTTACAAGGCTTCGTTTCTTTCCAACTATACTCTTCCATAAGGAAAAAGTTTTATCTTTCAAGCAACCCCTTTGTCATTCTATCCATTACACAAATTCATATTTAGGGAAATTTAAAAATTATTTGAAGTTATTACAACTTTTCTAATTATGTCATAATTAAAGTAAAAATTTTCGATAGATTTTACGAGGCTATTCCATTAATTTCAAAATGTTTTGCTACTGCGAGAGGTTGCGAACGATATAGTTCTCACAAAGGAAAACATGCACAAGCTTGAATCTCAACTTGTCATATCCTTTCCTTAATCAATTATTGGGTATCAACCAATGAAAACAAATTGCACTAATTTATCGTAATAAAATTTACCAGCCGATTTATGACAAATATATTAGTGATAATCACTCCCTTTCCAGCAGTTTTGTACATAAAAAATTTGATCCAAGATACCAATTTTTAACCCGTTGGCTTTCTAGCATATGGCGCAGCAACATAGGAAACTTCGAAATTCTTTCAAAACTGCTTCCTCGTAATAAAAGTGATTTTTATGCAAGTTGCTCTGGCGCCTCAACCACGTATTGTACTTTGAAATTTATACGGAATGTATCAGCAGGACTTGTATAAAGTTTTGTGAAATTGACCTAAGTCCTGTTGATACATTCTGTGAAAATTTCACTAAAATTAAAGATGGTCGAGCAGGGTATTATAGGACACTTGGCATAGAATCATCCCACTCGCAAATTAAGTTTATGAGCAACAATTACACACGAAACAATGAATAAACAAAAGTCCACAAAAAGAACATGTCATTTATTTTATATAAAATTAATTTCATAAAAAATAAGTACAAAGTTTCTCACCATAATACAGTAGAGAGTCGTTTATCCGAACACCGGTTATCCGAACGCTTTCCAGTCGGACTGTGTCATGCTGAATCGAACTTTTTTGATACTAGATTAACTTCTAAAGTATAATTTTTTTGTTTTTATATTTTTCAATATATTTGTTTTGTTTGTACAAAATAAAGAAATAATTTTCGAAAAATCATTTATCCGAACAACCCCAGCCCTCAATCGGTTCGGATAAACGACTCTCTACTGTAACAGATTTCATTAACTGTTAATACTTATTATACTAAACTAGAAATTTTCCCGTCAAGCATGACGGTATACTTTTTATGAGAAAGTGCAGATTGAAGAATTGAGAAGAGCTTCAAGTCGAGTTTGACGTTGTGTTGTTCTTTCTGCATCGTTGACAAAGCCATTCTTACTCGATGTTGCTCAAATCGGACGTCACGACATTCGGAAGTCACAGTTGTTATTCTTCTATATCTGGAATTTACACGACCAAGTTGTAAAAAATAAGAGAAACAAATGCCTAGGAGAAAGCGTAAGAGTAAAATTGGTCACGTAAATTTCAGGTGTAAAACAATAACAGAGACCCGTGAAATCCGACATTAGCAACATCGAGTAAGAATAATTTGTCAAGGCTTTGATTTGTAGAAATATTAACAACTCTTTTGGAATTTTTTGAAATCTCTCTTTTCTCATAAAAAGTATTTCGTCATGCTTGACGGAACAATTTCTCCTTGTCTTATTTTTTCCGATATATTTAAATGGTTACAACGTATTTCACAAGCAAAACATTACTGTGAAAGATGACTTCGCACGTGAATTTTTAAACTGAGGTCTGAACAAAATTTTTTGTCACAAACATCACATTTTTTAACGCTTAAACATGTATTTCTTTGCATGTGAAAATCTAATAAATATTTTCTTCGAAATGTTCTTTTGCAAATTTCGCATTGGTATTTTCCTCCTGTGGGATGAGCAGACTCTCGATGAGTTTCAAATTCCAGTTCTGTTGTAAACTTTCTGTTACAAATGTCACAACAGAAATGTATCTTATTACCAAAATTATTCAGATGTCTCCAAAATGCAGACTTCCAGCTAAAAGTCTGCTTACAAATACTACATTGGTAGGGAAATTGATTCCAATCTATCTTCAAATGACAAACTTTTAAATGACATTTTAGTTTGTTTTCAGTTTCAAAACTTACTTTACAATTAATGCAAGGATATCGTTTTTTTAGATGAATCCGTTCATGCTTTAATAGAACTTTTTTACTATAGAAGTGCTTTTTACATAAGTCACAAACAAACGGTTTTATGTCTAAATGAGTATTCTGATGAATAATAAAGCACTTTTTATCTTTAAATTCCTTATTACAAACATTACATTTTTGAATATGAATTTTCGAATGGGCTTTCATCATATTTTCAGTTTTAAATGGCTTTTTACAATATTTGCATACAAACATGTTTTCGTGTTCAACCAAGCGATGTCTGACACATGCTGGTTTATTATTAAAACCTGCGTTACATATATCACAGACATATTTAGTTCTACGGCTGTGAAGAATTTTATGCTTGCTCAAACAGGATTTTGTTTTAAAATGTTTGTTACAGATATCACAAGAATACTTGTATTCATCGCTGTGTGTAACACTATGCTCTTTTAAACTCTGCTTTGTTTTAAAACTTTTCTTACATACCTGACAATGGATGAAGTCATTGATATGAACCATCCTTTTATGATGATTCACATAGCGTTTTGTTTTAAAACGTTTGTTACATATCTCACAAGAATAGTTGTTTAGATCAGTGTGAAGATCATAATGCTTTTTTAAACATCTTTTCGTTTTATAACAGTTATTACAAATATCGCATTTGAAAGGACGGTCTTCACTATGAGTTACTTCATGAGTTCTCAAATAACTTTCGTATTTAAATTCTTTCTTACATATCTTACACCGATGAGGTATGTGTTTTATTTTGTTTGTACGGTACTTTGATGAAAGGGGTTTATCAGAAATACCAGATTGACAGATTTTCCCCTGAATATTAGATTCTTTACAATAATTTGAAGATGATTGCACACCAACTTGATTTTCATTCTTGTGTTCTTTCATGTGTCTTCGCAAAAGAAATTGCCACGAAAACTTCTCATTGCAGGAAGTGCATTGAAAGCGTTTTTTACCAACATGAAAGAACAGATGCGCTTGTAAAATTTCCTTGTTTATAAATGTCTGTTTACACAAATCACACGTGAATTTTTTAGAAACAGATGCAAGCATAACCCTAAAGTATTTCCTTTTAATCTTTTTTTGTACTTGATTGTGTTTTCTAACAGAAGAAACGAATTTCTTCTTGATGATATTCTTATAACGCTTCTCTCTATTTGAATTGTGTTGAATATCATGTTCTTTACTCTGTTTTCCTTCCTGAACTGAAAATTTTAAAAAAATTACATAATGAAGTGCCTATTATATTCAATAAACATATTATACTTTGAAAATTCAAGTTTAAGTAGTATAAAAATGTAATCACTTAAGATAACTTGTTATCAATATTATAAATACACAAAACAAATGTAAGTTTTTCTTGTAATTTTTATAATTAATGTAAAAAAATTATTTATGTTTTTATTTTTTGTTCGATGGGGTAGCAAATAAATGTGGCAAAATCGCCTGCTTTTATAGAGACAACGTAAGCCAGCAGTCGGCAACCCAAATGCATTGGCATGCTACAAAACATGTAATGAAAATACTGGACACTATGCATAACACTAAAATAAAATTATAAAATTTATTGTACATTATAGTTAAATAAAAATGTGTTAAAGTACACACTATATAAAAATATTACAATATTCAAACATTAGTGACTCCCTTGTGGTTCAATTTTAGAAGCTAACACATTAATATTTGGTGCATAGTTTGAAGTTTTTAATTTTATACACAATTGGCATGCCACTCAAAATTCTTTCGCGTGCCACCTAATGGCACGCGTGGCATAGGTTGCCGACTGCTGATGTAAGGTACTGTTCTAGAAAACAATACAGTGATGTGTAAAACAATGTAGTATTTTCTAGATCAGAATGAATAGGAGCATAACCCAAAATGCATTTGTATTGAAAACAATAGAAATGACTTTTTTTTATAAAATAGTTCCCTTGTATAATAGATCTGTGAACAAGATATCTAGTTATCACAGAACTACAGAACACTTTGGATTAAAAGTTAATGCAACAACAATATGAGCATTTAAAACAAGGGTGTCCAACACGCAGCCCACATGCGGCCCAATAAATGCGTAAACAAAACTGACAAATTTTTTCATTATTTATTTCAATGGCATAAACTCAAAAAAAAGTTTCACAAAACCCTAAACCTTTATACATATTTTATTTTTGAGTGGAAATGAAATATTTTCAAATACTTGGAAATGTGTGAATGAGGAAGGAATACTAAATAAAACTGGAGTTATGACTCAAAGAATTATAGACCCAAATTTGGAAAAAGAAGAAAAAGGTCAAAAGATAAAAAGTAATAACAGGAGGTCTATTTAACCTTTCTCATTCAAATACTGACCCTTAATTTTCCAACATTCCTCACTCCTTTAACTTTTGTCCTTTCCCTCCATTATTTATTATTCCTTCCAGCATTGCAAGGTTCAGCTACTTCACGCCAAATTAGGCTATCCTTTTTTCGTTTGGCGTAAAAAATATCATTTGGTGCTTTGGCTACTTTTTGGACTACATATTATTTATAAATATATTAGTCAAATAAAAATGCATTTTAAAATGGTGTTTTGTTGTTTTTTATTAATTAGAGACCCAAATAAAACAAATATTTGTGTTTTTCAAATAAATTTTTTGTTTGTCTCCTTTATAATAAAGGAATTTATCTATTTCGTAGTAAAAATTGAAAGTGTCTGTGGAAGTAATTTTCTAGCACATCCTTTTTCGTGATAAAGTGTTAATACTTATTACTATAATCTAGACATGTTAATCCTTAAATATACTTGTATGTTTAAGGATTGGGCAACAATATAGGCCACAAGTATATAAAATATACTTGTGGCCCAAAATTAAATGATTTCTTCCAATGTGGCCAGGAGAAACAAAAAAGTTGAACACCCCTGATTTAAAAGAAACTTGTAATGTGTTACTTACTTTGTACGTTCGTTTCATTCCAGTTAACGATTTCGTCGGAAGTGAAGAACTCATTCTTGACAGGCTAAACAATTTATAAACAAAAGATATATTGTAAAGGAGTATGAGTTAGTAAATCATATATTTGTTGTTTTGTAATTCCACATATATTAGGAGTTCAGTCAAGGGGATTATAGGCTCGCCAGTGCCAAGTGGATCACTAAAACCTCTAAACACATGTCACTTTTTATTTTTTGTACCTGTTGCAGTCAAACAAGCAGAAAAAGACAAACTCCCTACAGAGTAAAATGTGTGAACATCTATAACATTAATTTAGTATTTAGAATGGTTTTTAATAGAGTACACCTAAATTTACAATATAATTTTATGAAATTGTTTATATTAAGCTACTTTTTCAATAATTCAGAGGAAAAAAATATCCAAAAATAATGTATAATGTATAATATTTCGAAATTGTAATTATTTACCTTTACATCTTGGTATTCATCTCGGAGATGAACGACTTTACAATCTTCAGTTTTTACTTCGATATTCAATCTTCTCAAAACAACTTTACATTCTGATTTTATTCCATATTTAGTATCCCAACTTTCCTTTTTTATTCTCTCTTTCTTACAATCTGTATTGTAATTTATACACTTTTGTTTTTAAAAAATTCAAACAAACAATTAAAATAATTGAATAAAATTAATTTTATATTCTCTAATTTAGCATTCAACTTTTTGACATAAAATATTCTTTTAAATTATGTGTTTTTATCATATCATTCGTGGCTAGATGCTGAGAATATGCCGTGGAATACAGCATGTCTGATGTATGATACAAGACACGTTATCAAAAACGTTTCTAAGAACTCATTCAGTAGTCGATATTTTCAATTAAACAATCATGGAAACTGCAAAATTCTTATAAATCATTCCTAATCATTTTCTTCCATGTTATACAAAAATAAATTATTTTTAAAAATCAATCAAATATTGATCCTTAAGTGTTTTCCATTTTTCCATGTTTTGACTCTCCATGAATCAAAAAATTATATAACACCTGCACTTTATATTTCATATTATATAACACTAATTCTTAAGATTAAATGACAAATTATCTTCGTGAAACAACAATTATTAATTCAGCAAAGAAAGGGTCTGACAGATGTAAAAAACCTTTCGAGTATGGATCCTTTGAACTGCAGAAATGAAAGACCCGCCGTTTTCAGAATATCAAAGAAATACATTAATAAAAACAATAAAACAAATACCAACAGACATTTTTGCTATTTACTAAAATTAAATTTTCTTTCATTTCATAAAAGATTAAATTGGAATTTTCTCTGTTCTTGACTACTGATAAATTGAGTTGGCGACCTTACTCTATCAAAGCCAAATATTGATATTACTAAATTGTATTTAAATCCATATTCATTATATATAAAATATTTGCAAAGTTTGTATTCAAATGTTACCATTTCTATTTATATAAATATGAATTTCTCTCTTAACTATTCTTCAAATGACTTGAAACAATTTTATACTATTAAGTCTCTTACCTATTTCACTACTATAAGCAGAATTACTCCAAATATTGGAACCACTTGTGTATTTTGTTGAAGTTGACTTTCCGTAAGTATTTATCTGAAATAATTGAAACAATAAGTTACATACATTTACGTATACAAACATAAATAAAGAAAAAGTATTTAAATTGAAATATAAAATTCCATTTAAATCAAAAATTTTCTGAAATATATGGACCTATATATGTGTTAGCTTTAGTATCTTTATTTTTAGTATCCTACATTCTAACATATGTAGTGTTTTGAAAAAAATAGGTATTTTATTAATTTATTTCTCATATTTTTCACCCAATTGCTGTGATATAAACTGACACAGAGTATATTGATAGATTGGTTATGAATTCTTGATCTTTTCTGTTTCAACAATTCCAACAGAATATTCAATTTGATTGAAACATTTATAACGTTGATAGCAACCCATGTCATTTCTTTTTAGAAATGAGAGTTGTCTGTCAGTCAAATCCATTAGGTTCATTAAATACTGTAATTAAGTTTATTACTTAAATATTTCACAGTTTAACAATCCAGACTTATTTAATAAATGCAATTAAGAAATAAACAAGCAATTGTTTATTGTGACATTATCACAATACCAGGTAAAATTTTTAATAATATTTCTAATTAATTTCATTTAAAATATATGCTCTCCACCTCAAATTTGTAATGTCTTGCTCCTGTACATCATACTTTTCCTTTTAGCAATAGAGTCACACTTGTCATATAACACTTTTCAGGGAAAAGTTTCGAACAACAGTAAGAATTTATAGGTGTACAAGTTTTCTCAGCTCAATAACATTGTAAGCCAGATATCTTTACTAATTATCATTTATAATTTGCAGAAGAAACTGAAATAAATTTCCATCTGCTCGGGTTAAAAGATTGTGATTATCTTTATTCTTTTCCTCTGTCCCTTTTTTCCTTTCTCTCCAGCACATGGAAACTGAAGCAGGTCAAAGATCAAGCTAGCTACATCCGAGCTGGATCACCTGCACCCCACTATAAAACGATCCTCCTGGAATCAACTGTTAATGTAACATTGTTCTTTTAAAGCCCAGCGCAAACTAGCAGATGCCATTGCCTTCGACATGATGTCAGATGTCACACTTGTGATTGTTTTCCTTCACTAATCAAGCCATAGCAGTGTTCAGTAACACAGAACACCTAAGTTAGAATTCTGAGTGTCTAGTGGGCAGAGCTAAGAATGCTCTGAGCATCACTGAACAATTATTCTTAGTTAGACAACTGGGTAAAATAGCAGACAAAGTTAAAATTATGATTGCAACAATTGTTGCAAACGAACTGGTCGAAAAGGATGAAGTAACCAATACAATTATTCAAATGGAAGCTGCGTCCAATCATGATGAAAGTAATGAAGCAATTATTAATTGTAATGAACAAAATGGATCATTATCTTCCATTAAAATGTATTCAGAATCTGTTATACCGACATATGACAATTTTACATGTAGAAATCATTTTAGAATGAGTTAACAATTTACAATGAGAGAATAACTGTGATTGTTATAATAAAATACATTTAGTCCAACATGAGCAGCCATCTTGCAAATCGTGTGATGAGACAAAAACAATGACGTCACTAGTAGAAGTTAGCATTGATGAAAGAAGAGACTGAACTAGCTAGAATTCTAGTGGTGGGAAGAGTCAAGTAGTAGTTAGAAGCGAGTTCAACATCGCAGCATAACTAGACTTAGCAAGAATTCTGCATTACTGAACACAGCCCATGTCTCTCCTTGTGATATCACTCATGATGCAGTTCTAGAAAACCAAACAAGCATCTAGAGCACAGATTAACACTACCCAGATATGTCACTTCTTACGCCCACATTGTAACAATGTTTTGTATTGGGTAAAATAACAACGCACCTGGCCGTAAGATGGCAGTATGATTGCTTTGTCTGCTTCCTTGTTTTGTAAGTTTTAATATTTTTATTACATTTTTTTTCCACTGCTTGTTTATATGCACTGCACATTTTCTGTTTTTTTATAAATTTATATTTCAGAAAAAATTTTACAGATGAAAAGATTTATTTATTTCTTAATCCTGTATGTAAATCATCCAACAAAATTTGTTATATAGTGGCTTCATTAATGGATTTAAATATACAAATATTCTTCCAAAAGTGTTTTTTGCACACAACTGTATGCAAGAAAAATTAAAATAGAAATTAGAATATAAAGAACAAAACAACAAAAATTGTAAGAAAAACTAACAAATTATTTCAACAAATCAAGTTTTATTGTATAAGAATTAATTTCCAGTTATATAGGAGATAAAATACAATATTTATAAGACATATATAACAATGTTATTACAACATTCTCTACACAAAAAAAAAATAAAAACTTTCAGCACACCCTCCTATAAATACTAATTACATGTTAATTTCCACTGTTTTCTGGCAGCTGAATACTTGTTATTTATTAACGTTTTGTACTTGTCAGTCTTGTGCAGATTTGTTCATTTTCATATTTTGTAAAAGTTCTTAATTACGACTTTTTTCAATTACTGGACTATAAGTACTGTATTTTCTTCCTCCTGGAACCACATATGGCATAAACACGTGCACATAGCTGTAAAACGACAAAGAGAAATGCACGCACTGGCCGTTAGGTGGCACAGAGTCGTGGTGATCTCTGCCTTAGAGATTTGTCATATCTGGATAGTGTTAATCTGTGGTTTAGAGCCCAGGTAAATCTTGTGTTCTAGACCACAGTTTAAATTATGCCACTATGACAAACGGCACAGCATCTGGATTTATCAGTTTCGGGTGGTAGTTATGAGCCTTATTTGTTTCTCGTACTGTCGATGTTGTTGAACTTGTTATACATTGAATAAAACAAAATGTAGCAAGTGTGATTTAAAATATACCAGACTTGTGGTTTCTATTCATAATTTTAAATTATAAATTCTTTGTTCGAAATTATTAGTTAAAAGTAAAAATAAAATAAATTTATGAATAGACACCCTGCTTAAAAATGAATTATTCCATAAAAAATTAATATTGTAAGGTTATGAGATAGAATTATAAACAAATTAAAACATAAGGAGACTTAAAAATTAATGTCTTCCTACTGAGGGAAGTGCTATTATTAGTAGTAAGTCAATGTTTTGTAAACTGCATAAATATGTAACCTAAAAAATATTATTGTTTGCATTAATTATAAATTCATTACTAACATGACATATGCAACCATCATATTGTTTGGATATTATTATTTTGCAAAGGATACTTAGGATAGTTAGAGAAAAGACAGGGTTCAAGACTAAAACCTCTCACTCAGCCAATTATAGATAGATGGGATGTAATCTGTGCTAGGGGGAACTACTCCGAATGTTTTTCTTTAATAACTACAAGTTTATAAAATAAGTGTTTAGAAATTGCAAACAAATTATAACATACTACATAATTGCAGTATAATTCCTTACATGCAGTATTTTTCAACATTAAATAGTAACATATACAGTACAACATTCTACCATCCCATAAGGGCAGATAGAACTAAATATTTATTATAAAAATGGCATCTTGATAAAGTATCAAGTGGGTATGGTATGGCAATCATCCTATTGTTCCTATCCAGATTTATCCCTGATAGAACAATATACTAATATTAGAAATGTCATTGTGAAAAACTGGTATAATACTATACTACAATGCTATACAGGTTTGATGTCATTTAGCCTCTATATTCGTGACTTCATTTGCATTAATTTCCATTGAAGTAATATTTGAGATCTAACATTTAATAATGTTAGCAGAAAAGAAATTATTACAAAAAAATGACAGAATACCAAATCAAATAATAAGCAAAAATAATTAAATTTTAATATTATTAAATTAGCAAGTTTACAATTCAAATATACATTTATCATTACTCAATAAGAAAAGTTTTCACATAAATATCAGAATTGTCAAATACCTAGGATTTACAATAGTAAAATAAGATTTCTTAATAGCTTGCAGCTTGGGCTCTGTGGGTTTCAACACTCTCTCTAAACCTTCAGCTTCTTCTACAAATTGAAAATTTTCAACTAGCTTTTTAATATATTCTAGGCAAAACTGCAGATTTTTCTTTCTCAATTCCAATTTCATATTATTGTTTAATGTATTTAGTTCATCACTATGTATATTTCTCACTTAGGTGATCCAATAACACTTCTTTTTTATTTCATTATTATTATTATATTCTCTCATATAAGAAGTTCTCTCTGCTGTCCTTCATACTGTTTTGAAACTGACTCAGCTCTTAATTGGCAAACAAGGTGAATGTGTTTGCACATTGTATTTAGGCCACAATGTAGTCTGTGACAATAAACCCAATATTTTACAGTTTTTCTATAGTTTTCTTTGAAATATTGTCCAAAATAAGTTGTTACAGGATCATCAACCAACTGTATCACTGCTGCTGCTGAAAATAATTTAAATGATTCTTCACCTGTTTCTTGCATCAAATAATGAATGGTTTTATATACTTCAGTCTTTTTCTCTTTAGATTTTATTTTACAGAGGTTCTTGTGCCATGTACAGTCAATATAATCTTTGAGCAGGTTCCCCCATAACATTCACCCAAGTATTGAAAAATCAATCAGCCATATCTGATATAAATATGTTTGGTGACAAGGAGCTTACTCATTCTTCAATCTTAGAAAAAGAAATCTGTAATATCTCCTTCTCAGTTCTGTTACTAAACAAAAAAGTACAAGGGAAACCTTGCCACATATCATCAATATTCCTAATTCAAAATTGTAAACATTAAGTCCATGGGTCCCATCAATATACGCAGCATCATTTCCACATTTTTCTAATATAAATGCCTGACCATCATACATAATAGCTAAAATAAAGTCAGATTCTGCTAAATGAATGTATTCTTCACCTTGTGGTATATAAAACAACCAACAATCATCATTGCCATCTCTCATTTCATTCATCCAGGTGTATATACTTATTGAATCATTTGAATGTCTTACATAATTTGATGACAATTGGAAACTACTTTCAATATTATGAAGTTCTTTTCTGATTACTAAATGAAGTCTTTGTAGCTCTTCTGGTGTTGATAGGCTATCTGTGATTTTCTCCATTATGGCATTGAAATGTTTCCTTGAAGTAATTTTTGTTGCTAATATACTTCTCTCATTTGATGACAAAACTGTATGGCAGAATTCATTTTGATGGCTACATGGTATGGAGTGAAAATAACAACACAATTTTCGTCATAATTTATGCTCACATTTGGGATGGACAGAATCCATCAACTCTTACTTTTGAAGTAACCAGTATGATAGTTATAATGTATAGAAGTATTAGGCTTAATGTTCATTCCTGAACCACTCATACTTAATAGTATTTTCCACATCATATTTCTGTTTCTATTCCTTAAAATCACTAAATGAATTATATGTCTGAATATTATTGGTAATAAAAATGGCATGCACCTTGCTAAAATCTGACAACATTTTTTTCTTTTTCGTAATATTCACTTAAACACAAACTACATTTAAATAATTTTAAAACTATCATCCTTGTTATTGTGCTTTTTATGTTTGTCTTTCATATGTTTACTCAAACTTTGCTTGTATTTGTATTTTAAATGGTATATACTGCATTCCGTTATTAACCAAGAAAACGAAACACCAAACAAAGACAAGACCCACGTGTGACAAGCGCCGGAAACAGACAAATCCAGTTGCTGTACTGACGCAGTTTGCCATAGCGGAATAATTTAGAACTAACATTTATCTGGGCTCTAGACACTCGTCTAATTAGCTTGCTCAGTTTATCATGGCCTTGATGAAACTAATACAGAGATTTGTTAATAAAGATCTAAATTTCCAATTTAAAATCAGTGTATCTACAATACAGTTGACCCTTGATAATCCGACATGCTCAGTAGTCTGACACACCTCTCGTCAAAGTCACTGTAGTCCCCATCCCATTATGTGTCTGCTTGCACAGAAGGATGTAAAGATGTCGTGACATAAATCTTCCCACCCAATTCTTACACAATGACACACATTTCTTGTATTTTCCGTGAGCAGTTCTGTACATACTGTATTATTTATGCCTATACATACTGTATGTACTGAACATTTATTGGCTTCCATATTTCTTTCAATAAACATGTTTTAGTTAACCGAAATGGGTGTTTCATTTCCATATTAACCTAGGCAGCATTTTACTCATAAAATGTAGGAATATTGTAGGCTACTTTTAGCAAAACAATGCCAAATATGTAATCACTTTCGGTAATCCGACACCCTCTTGGTCCCATACCTGTCGGATTATCAAGGGTCAGCTGTAGTTGTAAGGATGTTTCAGGACTGGCTTAATTGTATATATTGTACTAAAGAATACAATTTATACCAGAAGGATAAATGTAAGAAAAAAATTCTCGCCAAACATTTTCAAAGACACAATGTTTGAATGCATTATTGACTAATTGACCCTTCAAAACTTTAATATGATTTAAAAGCTTATTTTATGTAGGTAGGTTTAAGTACAGTAGAGCATCGTTTATCAGAAAACCGGTTAACCGAAAGCTTTCCAGTCAGACTGTGTCGTGCTGAATCGAACTTTTTTGATACTAGATTTACTTCTAAAGTATAATTTTATTATATTTTTCAATATATTTATTTTGTTTGTACAAAATAAAGAAATAATTTTTAACGATACAATCGCCTCGATTATTATTATAAAAATTTTCGTTAGGTTTAAAATCGACGAAAATTCAACACGAAGCGACACGCAACGGAGAAAAATTTCAACATCGGATAGGTTAATATATTTTTTCGTACATAATCGGTTATCCGAACAACCCCATTCCTTAATTGATTCGGATAAACGATGCTCTACTGTAATTTGCATAAGATAAATCCAAATGTCTGCCGTCAATGTGTTCTCCAAATTTCGACTGTTGAGAAATGTTATTTCTGACGTATTCGTCTAAATTCCAAATCTTTATATTTCTTTGGGGATACTATAGATTACTTTCTATGGAATTTCGGGACTTTCAGTATATATCTAAACTGAGGGGACCGAGACGAGTTCAACGATACCCTACTTTTGGACCGGAGACGAAAAATAAGAAAGTTATCATACTTTTTAAGTTATCATATTTTTTTAATGCTTTCAAGCAGACTGCACCGTAGTTGCTAGTGCTGCCATCTAACGGTAAAGTCTGCAAACAAATTACAAAAAAAAACAACTCTGAAAGGCAAGAAATTGCACAGTCGAATTCCACTTCCTTTTTTTCTTTTGTTCAAGAACTACTGTGAATCAATAACTAGTGACGTTAAACAATCGGCGGCCTGCCGGCAGCTCCCCTCCCGGGGGGAGTCCGTCGGGAGCACGAACAGTCGAACGCCAGTTCCTTTTTTTCCTTTTGTTCAAGCATCGCGACTCCCGATCGCGATAGCGTGGTCGGCTCGTAGTACTAGACGACCGCGAGCGAAAGCGAGACTGAGGAGCCGTAGCCCCCGAGGTCGAGGAGCGCGAAGGTGTGCAGAAAGGACTTAACTCGAACTGTAGACGATCAGTGTGCTCGTGGATCAACATCTGCCTCTGTTGAAGGTATATATGGCCGACTTGCCGGACTGCCTGTTAAACACGCGCTAGCAGAGAGAGCGACGCGCCTCTCGATCATCGCGCGATCGCCGAAAAAAGTATGATAACTTTCTTACTTTTTGCCTCCGGCCGAAAAGTAGGGTACCGTTGAACTCGTATCGGTCCTCTGAGTTCAAATACATACTGAAAGTCCCGAAATTCCATAGGTGGAAATCTATAGTACACCCATTTGTTTTTCTTCATATCTAAAATTTGTCTAAATATCCTACGAATTAAAATAATTTCCAGGCATCGTTCAGTCATGTGTTGTTTAATTTCGACTAACCAGAAACACGAAACGGAAGTTCAAGAAAGCCTTTCGTACAGAGCAAGCGCATGTATTTGTTTATACAAGAATATAGAAAACAACTTGTTTACTCACCTCTGTATTCTCATCGTCATCACATCGTAAAGGTTCTAATTTAATTTTTCTACCAAAGATTTTTTCATCCGTATTGAATTCTTTCTTACAGTTCTTTAAAACAACTTCAATATTTTCTTTACTTTCAGAAGTGAAATCCCTAACTTCTCTTTTCAACTCTTGTTTTATCTTCATTTTCTCAGTTTAGAATATCCAACATTTGGTGTGTGAACGGTCTGTATTCAACAGAAGAAAGATTTTAAAACTGTGCAGTTTAAATTTATATTTGCAGAAATAAATGAACAAAATTCGGTTAATGTTACCTATGGTTCCAAGATGGCGGCTCGTCTCTGATTCCAGCAAATAGAAGAAAGAAAATAGTGGGGACGCACGTTCTAACTTAACCCAACCTAACAAATTACCATAATTATTACCAACACAATTATTAAATAGGTTGGGTTAGGTTAGAACGTGCGTCCCCACTATTTTCTTTCTTCTATTTGCTGGAATCAGAGACGAGCCGCCATCTTGGAACCATAGGTAACATTAACCCAAAATACTTTACATATAATAGTAAACACTTACTTCTCCTAGGTGAATAGTGTCACTAATCAATATTAAATAATAAATATTCACATTAATGTTCACTCGAAAGTTAGAGGAAGTAACGAAGAATGACAAGTAAACCCAGTTCTATTATCAGCGTAATAGCATTAAACAAAGGGGCGCACTCTCGAGGTTAATTAAAGGAAGAAATTTGAAGAATGGCACTTCAATGGTACAGGTGATACAATGCTTTGTGACTGTACGCTCCTTGTCTTAACCACACGGCGTTACGGTAGTGCGCCCTCTTCCGGTGGTAATTTGAAAAACGTAGTTACAAACACGCGTGCGAAGAACATAGTTTTAAGAAATAATTTTATTTTCTGCTATTTTTGAGGATGATTTTTTGTAGAAAATCCATTAGAGCAGGGAAAAGTTAAAATAAAACAGGCCATTTTCGTAATGTTACTCAAAATATTCAAAAATAATACAACTTTTGGTAATATATATTCCACAAATGCGCGTACCACACATAAATTTAGTTAACGAATTTCAGTACAAGTTGCCTAGATTAGAAGAATGTTACTCATCTCCTTTGATCATTTTTGACAATAGAATTCAAATTCAATTCTTTATTTGTACCAATACATTTTTTAAAAATAAAAATATTAACTCAACAATTTTAAAATCTCTTTAATGTTTATTTCAAAAGAAAAAAGTTTATGCGAGATTTGCTATCATCGACATAGGACATAAGCCAGAGTTCCCAACGTTTTTTATGTATCGATCCTTTCAAAACTTTTTTTTCTACCGACTCCTTTAAATAAATTTATGCTTTATTTTCTTTAATACATTTTTTTAATTTATAAAATAATTATAATTACTAAAACATTAAATAATATAATGCCCCTGCAGTTGCTTTTAACTTCGATTACAGAGAAAATACTTTCTGACTTATGACTTCGTAATCATAGATGGCGCGTTTAGCCTTTTAAACATGGCGGCTGTGTTTACATTTTGTCACTGAAGTTTTTATTTCTGATATAATTTTTCTTTGTACCAAACAATATATTGTGTAACTCAATATTCGCGACGGGGCATTTGTATATTTTATATTTAAATGCGTCTTTTAACCAAAAGTCGACATTTTCTTTGGAAAAATTTGTGTTAATTTCATTTGTGGTCCACGCGTCTACGACCTGTGAGTATTGTTTTGCCGTTCTTTCTGTGTTTTTCGTCCATTTCCGGGTTTTGCGTGTTGGAGGCGTGTCTTTCCTGTCTACTCTGTTGTGTTTTAGTGTTTTTTTTTTTTTTTTTTTTCAATATTTCTTGTATGCTCCGTTTCCACTTAAGGTATATCATTCATAAAGTGATAAATGTTTTAACGGGTGTTAAGTTTCGTTTGAACCATTCGTCCTAGAAAACACTCATATAGAAGTTGAATACTTTAACTGGCTAGAACAAATAATATGCCCAAATGGAGACACTGAAAGGAAGTGAATAGAAAAATTCACCTTGCATCGGCAGCCTTTGGAAAATTAAAAGATAGGTTAATGTTACCTATGGTTCCAAGATGGCGCTCGTCTCTGATTCCAGCAAATAGAAGACGGGAAACTGTGGGGACGCACGTTCTAACCTAACCTAACCTATTCGAATAAATTACTATAATTATTACCAACAAAATTATTAGAATAGGTTAGGTTAGGTTAGAACATGCATCCCCACTGTTTCGTTGCTGGAATCAGACGAGCTGCCATCTTGGAACCATAGGTAACATTAACCAAAAGATATTTTTAGGGAAAACCTATTGCTTGCTTTAGAAAGAAAAACTTTTAATCAGTGCATCTTGTCAACATTGCATCTGAAACATGGCTGCTATCTGAAAGAATAGAAAACAAGCTTAAAGTCATTTGAGAAAATTATAGGAATAATGTTAAGAGGTAAAAAGAGATATACTTGAATAAGAGAACAAACAAAAGTAGATGATATTTTAGTGCAGATTAAAAAGTTGAAGTGGACCCTGCACAGCTTGAAAGAGTTCATACAAAGAAGCTCAAGAATTGGGGAAAACATATTAGGTACTCTTCAAAATGAGTAATAGATGGTATGCAGGAAAAATATTTTCTACAAAACAATTTCATGTTATTATTAAAGGAAAACATCATTATCTTGAACATAGTTAGAATGGAATTATTTAAATTATAAATAATTTAAAAATTTAAGTTGATGCAAACAAGCTAAGGAGTGACGTAATGTGTTTTGAATTATACTCGCATACCAATTGCCATTGTCATATTCACATTGTATCGGAATGCTTAAGCTTTCAATTAAGCAAATGAATTTCTCTAGCAGAACATTCAAGATAATGAAAATAAAACACTACATTTATATTTAATAAAATTATTAAATAAATATAATTTTGTTTTAAATGTGAAACATCACTTTTATATACAATTCAACTTTTTTAATAATGTAAATTCATTTTTATCATTTCAGTTAAATAATTATGGAAAGTCAATGTCACAAAATAACACAGAGTTCCAATATTTGGAAAAATTTTGGTGATACTAATGAAATAGGTAAGATGGTTAATAATTTTAATGTTATAAAAATATGTTCTACATGATTAGAAGAATGGTTAAAACATAAATATAAATAGAAATTATTTAACATATCCAGTTTTGGTATAAATGAAGATCATTGAAATTAATATATTAAGGATAATCATACACAGCAATGAAGTATTTGAAACAATTTATTACACTTTGGTTATCATACTCTACCATTGAAAATTTACAATTATCACAAAACTAGCAGGTATGCTCAGAGTTGCCTGGGTAAAAATAAGAAAAAGCATTAAGATGGGTTAGAAGTACAAAATTAGCCTTTATATTGTATTATATTATAGAATTTGATTTATATAAGAATTAGGTTCTCCTCTTCCTTGGCTAATTAGAGAATTTTTAAATGGGTCTAAAACTATGTTCAATTTTCCGCAAAAACGCAAAAAACCACATCTAAAATAGTAAAGTAGAAGCCCAGATCTTTGAGGTAATCCTTAACCCTCTTCCTCGGGGAAGAATTTCCAAAAATTCCTTTAAATTTAAGTTAGTGTGCATTCCCATGGTGTACCCTAACTGTACCAAATTTCAACATTGAACTCCTAACCAGTGGCGTAGCGTATTGGGGGCGGCAGGAGCGGCACTTATAGGGGGCGGCAAAATTTCACAATAAATAATAATATCTTGTAAAAATACCTAAATAAGGGGGCGGCGAAATTTTCCTCCGCCCCGGGCGGCTGACATCCATGCTACGCCATTGCTCCTAACAATTTGGGCTCTGTGTTTATTAATATTATCATCATCATCATCATCATCAACCTATCTCAATTATAAGATTAACTAAAATGCTAAATTAAGTAGGTTTCTAGCCTAAAATTAAATACATAGGCTGTTCATTAGTTATTAGATTATGGGTACAATGAATAGGACTTATCACATCAAGATGAAAAGAAAACAGAATTAAATTATTCAAATATAACTTTAATTAACATAGGGGAATGCATTTCAGGTACACAGACCCCTCATAAGCCCATTTAAGGTTAGACATAAAGCAGTATACATAATAAATATCTAAAATATTGTAACAAACACAGTTTACGATCTGATATTAAAAATGATACAGTGCATTGCATATAAAATTACTCTATTAATTACGTAAAATACTAAAATAAGAACTAATTAAAACAGTACAATACAATAGTAAAAACAGTCAATAGTTGTGGTCCATAAGGAATTGACAAATTATACTGTAATCTTGTTTAATTATATAAATGTTGATACTGATATATTACCTTAATTCTGACCTTAAGTATCTTTATATAATCTCATTCTAATCATTTTATAATAGTTAAAATGTAGTAAATGTAATAGTAAAAATATAATATTTTATTAAAAAGCTTTTCATAACAGTTAGCACTACCAAAATTTAAAATTTTGATGGTGCCAACTGTGGTGCTTAGAAAGTTGGTTTCGGTGGTGCATAGAAAGTTGAGCGACTCATTGTAGGTTTATTTTATAGTGTCAAGTCAGCTTTGAATTAACTCTGTGCTTAACTTGGTGGTAAAAATTCATTTTATAGTTTGGAAAATAATCAATTTAAACTTGGGTAAAACTATACGAGTGTTGGCTTACGTATTAAAATAAATTATTACTTGTTCTTTCACAAAGCTATTTATCTTTTTAAAAGTTTAGCATTTAGATTATATGAGAGGGACCAGAACACAATGTTACGTTTCCATTTTAAGAAAAACTTATATTTTATGGTTGGATTGAATTATATTTGCTAAAATCTAGAGTTGTATATCCAAATCCCACTGAACTACATTCTACATATATAATACTACACAATACCTCATTCAAGATATCAGTTCTATATCCTTCTGACAGGCCTGCCGTAAGGTGTGCAAGGTGTGCATGTCCAGGGGGAGGCAAATTGGTATTGCTGGCAAGCTCAGCGTAGGTAGTCGTCGTTAAACAGGGGCGGCATAATCGGTATTGCACACGGGCGCTCAAACAGCTAGCAGCGCTGCTGCCTTCTGATAAAAGTTAAAGAACTGTACTTATGATGAAATGCATCTATTTTGTCTAGTTGTCGATATACGATATCAAAAATGAGAAGTAAATGCTGATTAATTTTAAAAGTAATTCATATCATTTCATATCTTTTGATGAAATTTAATATTATAAACGTTTCTATTACTTTTAAAATACTTTTATGTTGCATATAAATAATTTTGTTTATAATGTTTTAGTTACTGCATTGGTGCACAGCTCTGTTTTAGTTTATAACCACAAATGAATTATATAATAGAAAGATATATTTTTATGTTAAGGAAATTTTTTGTTTAATTAGTAAGAAAAAAATGTATTTAATTATTTTAATTCTTAGCTTAAAAAAGTTGACTAATTATTCAATTATTAGCTTACAATTTTCTTAAGCACATAAAATTTCTTAAGCGTTAATATGTTGTAGATTGTATGAAAGACGAAATAAACAAGACTTACGATGTAAAACATGTTATTAAATCAGAATGCCGAGTTGTTTTGAGAAGATTGAATATTAAAGTAAAGACTGAAGGTTGTGAAGAGATTATTCACCTCCCAAATGAATATGAATATTTAAAGGTAAATAATAGAAATTTTGTAATATTTTACATTATAAGAAATATTTGAATATTTATTTGTCTGATTTATTGAAAAAGTTGCTAAAGTAGCTAATCAATTTTATAAAATTTTATTCAAAATTAGATCTATTTTTGTATTAAATGACAATTGTAAAACATACATATAGTGTATCAAGATGAAAAATAAATATTTTTAGAGGTGGTTTCTGAGAAAAATGCACAAATTACAAATATAAATGTATGTAAAGAAAAGGCTTTTCATACAGATCTTGTTCTGCTGAACACATTGATCTGTATATGGGGCTGGATGGAGAATGTTATGAATTAAGTATGAGATAAGGTAATTGTGAGATGAGGTATACCTAGAGGTTTCTCACTTCACAATTAACTTATTGTCCTGGTGATAAATGCTGCTGCAGTTATCAAAGGAGTCAACACAGTGCTGCTATGGTACTTTTAAAAATGTATGAAAGCAAAGGAGTGGCCATTTCAAGAACTATCTTTGATGTCAGCACTCCATCTTATCATGAATCTTAGTCAGGTGCAACCATACTACTATTATACTACTATATTAAAAGAGTGGAAGACCCAGGACTACTCATTGGTTTTGCCTGGGTGTGAAAAAAGAGATAGAAAAGTGAATTTGAGAGAACAGGTGAAGGGGAAAAGGTAAAGCGAGATAGGACAGGGGATAAAGAGTGCAACCATAGGTGGTACTGTACCTTGAGATATGACATATCAAACTGGTAAACAGTGGTCATATTTAAAATCTCTGAAGATTTTAAATATGCCCACAGAGGTACCTCTGTTTAAAATCTCAGGCAACTTCTGATTGCTTCACCAGGAGTTATGCAACTCAGTGCTGGATTATTTTGATTGAATACACTGTAATATATTTGAAAATGATTTCTCACTAATGCTCTTTTCTTGGATTTCATTCTCCAATGATATCCAAGAAAAATTTTCCAGATATAAAAATTTTCCAGGACTGTATCTAGAAGATGCATATTTTTATTTCATCGTCTTGCTTATTTCAGCTACAATAAAATTGTGTGGTGCACTATCTGTTTGAGATATTATTAAAAAATAAATTATATAATTTTAATTATTATAGAAAGGCAAAAGGATTAATTTGAGGATAGAGATGAGTTTTTTTAAAAATTGTAAATGCCAATAACAAGTGAAATTGTTATTAAGTGCAAATCCATTTGAGATATGACACACAACTCACTCTGTCTCTCAAGATAGAGAGAGTTGTGTGTCATATTGTGTGCTGTGCCCTTTAATCACCAAAATTTAATAGCATCAATGCCCCTTATATAAAAATTACTTTGTTTTGTTTCTTAATCATTATCCCATCCTGAGTTATTAAATAATAGATGCCAATGCACACACACAGAATTTGCTTCCTGTTTTTAGACATTTTTGGTTCAGGAGGTCTGAAAACATGGAAATTTTCAAAAAAATCCAGTGGATCAAATTTGACACTTGATGTTAGATATATAACAGCTAGGAAAGTAACAAAGGATTTAAAAACATTAAAATCATAATAAGTTAGTACTACTAAAGAAGTAATAAAACTGGTAAAAGTCTATGTATTTATTCGAATTAAAATGATAGATTAAGTGAATTATTATTTATATTTGATTTTTTAATAATTTTTACTGAATTATTTTTAAATATTATTAAAAGTTTTAAATGTATTACTTTATGTTGTTTATATATTGTTTAGCTTATCAAGAAGAATAAATTCTTCACTCCTGAGGACACATTTAAGAGAAATGAAATGAAGATCCAAAGTAAGCAAGGTGTTACATTTTTATTTGTTAAATGCTGTTTTGGAGGCTTGCTAGATCATATTTACACAATGCATTTTATAATAAATCGCAGAACTGTTATAAAATTCATCATAGAAAAGCAAAATAAGCTGCTGAGCTCCTAGTTATGATAGTGATTTAACTGGTTTAATTGAGGCCAACTTTTGGTCACTCTAAGGATCGGCATTCTCCATGTTTTCATATCTTGGGTCGTTTCTTTCAGTTCTTCCATGTGTATGTTCGTGTCAGTCAGGACTGTGTCTGGCCAGCATGTTACTGGGCGTCCTCTTCTCGTCTCACTGACCATGAAAAGCATTAAGAGCCCCTAATAAAATATACCTATTGCCATATTTAAATTTTAAAACATTTTGAGACTTTAAAAGCTATTTGTTATTTTCTCAAATTCCTATTAGGTAATCAATCTGTAATACATTTAATAATCTAACATGAATAACAATAGGTCATGGATTGCTTTCCAGCTACATTAAAGTCACTTTAACAGGCAATGTGCTCAATTTTTTCAAAATAACATTCCAAACTCCTCAGTATTATCATTCATTCCTTCAGTATGAAGACAGGTGTTAATGAACTAGTTTAAAAATTAAAGCAAAGTGCAAAAAAATTCCAAATAAATGGTTATTTAAATAAAAATGAAGATTAAAAAGATGATAATTAGTTGATTGTATAATGAAAAAGGTAAACGGAAAGAGAACTTAATGGGAAGTTAACATGTTAATAAGTTCAGAACAGAAAAGTATAAATTTATTAAATTTCGTAATAAAGTAAAGGATTTATTAACAAATAATTAATAAATAGGAACTGTTTTTCACCATTTGGAAGCCACATCGTTTTACACTTGTGGATTAGTAACAGGATAAATTACTTTTATATAATAAGCAATCTTATTTTAAAAATTATTGTTCAGTGTATCTAAAAAGACATCTTTCTCAAATTAAAACTTTTAAGTAAGGTACTGTACATGGCCTTATTTTTTAAGAAACTGGACTTAGGAAAATGAAATTCTGTTCACCATTTGCACCATTCATTAGGACAACTATGAATGTGTGACCAAAAAGTTAACTGACTACTGTATTAGAATTATTGAAAATAAAATGTTTTTGAAAAAGTGCACATTAGGCCATATTTATAACTTACATCTATTTTATGAATTACATATAAAATATTGTAACTAACAAATTATGATTAAAATAAACAAGAACCAACTCTGTTTTTTACTACCCTTTCTACACTGTAGATATTAACCACTCTGCAGTGACCAACGAATACATCCGTCAAGGGCGATCGTGTGGCACTGTTGAACGACGGCTATATTCACAAAATTCTTTTGCGGATATCACCAAAAACTAGCCAAAAGGTACCGTGAAAAAAAAATTCACATAAAAAAGGAATTATGTGACAATAAAAAAAAGACTTTTCTTTACTAGACATAACTGTTTACAAAATGTTTTTTCAAAACGGTAATGAGAAAAAATGCGTGGGAAAATACTTAAAAATTTCCCACGTTTATTCTCCACTACATAGGGATAGCACCTTACATGACTAACCCACTGCAGAAAGGTTAAGATAACCCTTTTGGCTAGTCAAGTATGGATTCGGTGGACCCACAATGGGGCACTGGTGTGGTGTGGGACTGGGCCTGGGTCTGGGTCTGACATATCTGGACAGTTGTTGTTATTTGTTAAGTTATGGCAATGCAACACTTGGGTGATCTGCCTTCCTGGAGGTCTTTCTAAGGGAAACTGGCTCCTATTTAGGCATTACAGAGGTGGAGAAAACCCGGAAAACTCCACGTGGCCAGCCCGTCTGAGCGAGGCATAAACCCATGACTGAACTGCCAGTGTTCAGGGTACAAAGCCACTGGTGGGTATATCTGGACAGACCAACCCAAAAAATTCATGGAGTTTTTTGACTCTATTCATATTTGATCCTGGATCTCTCCAGAGCAGTAGACTGTCATCATGATCGCTTGGACATCCAGCCATCAAAATTTACATTGTACCTGCTGGGAACCAACTCTGGTTAGAAAACAATAGAAAATTAAAATTTAGTCCATGTGCTCCATTATTTTGTGAATTTCTCCCTTATTAACTATCAAAATTAATTGATTGTATTTTATTTATTGCATAAAAACACAATCTGATAAGTGAGGTTTTTGTTATATGTTACTTGGTCCTTAATATAGTCTTTCAAGGCTGTGAAATAAGAACTCTTAATTAACTGTATATTAAATATGAAAATTAATATAAATTGCTGTAGTTACTCTATTTGCTCAATACAAATTTTGAATGAATAACTTTACTGCTAAATTAAAATAAAATTGTGTATTAGCAGAACTAAAATCTAGAAAATTGCCATACACAGAAGCTATAAAAGATCAAAACCAAAAGTTTCAGTAGGCTAAGTTTGACTTCAGGAAACTATAGATGACTTTATTTATTCAATTAGATTAAAAACTATTAAAATATTGGGAATAGGCCATGTTAGGAACAATGTTCCCTTTAATTTTTTTTGTAGCTGAGTGGAACATGTACTTCTCTAAGCAAAAAAATTTTTGCTGAGCAGATTCTGAGCATATGTATATAAAATCTTATTTTTTCCTATAAAAATTAAAATAATTAATTATAGAGATTAAAATTCATTTTAAAACATACTTCCATACAAAATATTATCTTTTGTCAATAATTTAATGTATTTAATCAAAATATATGTAGCAATAATCATGTTGCAGACAGAGTGAGAAATAAGTAAACAACAGTTCAAATCAGTGTGCGTGCTCGCCTGTGTGGCGCACAAATTCTCATGCGCAGAAACAATCTGAGCAGTGTGCAGCCACGCAGCTTAGAGGGAACATTGGTTAGGAACTAGGTTATAGTAGGACCTTAGTCTAAAAATTTTACTTTGCAAAAATTTTTTAAAACTTAAAAATGATAATTTATTTGCAAGGAATGTTTTAATTAGCCAACCATCCTCCATGGAACTGACACTCCATAACATCACGAACCGACGGCATTGAAGTAGGCAACTCATACTGTATGCAAAATCTTTTAAATGGGTACTCAATATCATGCACTACTACAGTATACACCTATAAGTGACTAATGACCAGCGCTGTAACTACGCCCCAAACCCGGTGCCTTGCGCCCGGTGCGAGCATCTGTAACTACGCCCCAAAACTATGACCCAAAACTTGGTCCAGGTCATTTCTGCGTCCCCAGGGTCTACGCCTTGTGCCTGGGCACCGCTGGCACCGCCTTAGTTATGGCACTGCTAATGACCAAAGAATAAATCACAATACAAAAAGCAAGTGTGTGGAAGAATCTCATTCTTCATCCATTTCCCTATAGCCCCAACAAGCAGGTTACCGAGAGTTGACAAATAAAAATATTTACTGTAAAAAGTAACTAGTGTTATGTTAACATTGAACAAAATTTCTGTTTTGTATACAAAGGAAGTAAAACAATAAATAAATTTCTATTTTGACACCGACCAGTGGTCAAGTGGATAAAACCACTAAGCACTGGTATTTGGTTGTGAATTCATGCCACTCCACTGGGCTGGCCATGTGGGAGTTTTCTAGGTTATCTTCACATTTGCAGCACCTGAATAGGGACCAGTTTTCCTTAGAATGTCCTCTTGAGAGGCATTCCCCTTGGCAAATTGCCCATATGTCACATTACCATATATAAATAAACTAAACTAAACCCTATCTTGACAATATAAAAATAATTATTTCTTACAGCTGAATACAAAATCAAAGCAGCTAGATTTAGCCAGAAAATAGTTACATTCGCAACACAGCCAACAAGAAAGGGTGGTTCTTTTCTGCTGTTTTGCACGCAAAAAGTGATCACCGCACAACAGGAATGCTGTATGAAAAGATAGTGATTGATTAATCACTGTCTATTAGATTACATTAATTTATTGGGTTGTTAGGAAAGTAATTTCGTTTTTTTATTACTAGAGGAATTAGATGTATTTTTACCAGCCAGTTTTATTTTAAACCACATTTTCATTATATACTTCGACAGCTGACATTTTAAGGCTTATTTGTAAAAAAATTTTGTTTGATTCTGTACAATTGTTTTTTTTATGGTGTCCCATCAAATTTGGAAAATCGAAAGCATCATTTTCAGCATATTTTGCTTTTTTATAACTAAAAAGCCAAAATGCTGTTCAAACAAGAAAAAAATTGTGGTACATGTTTGGAGAAGATGTGTTGAGAGAAAGACAGTGCCAAAACTGGTTTACAAAATTGCATTCTGGCAATTTTAATATCAAAGATACACCACATTTTGGATGGCCATTTGAAGCCAATGAAAACAAAATAAAGGTACCGATTGAAGCAGTCTGCCGTATAACAACACGTGAAATCACTAAGAGATTAAATCTGTTAAATTGAACCGTTTATTATTACTTAAAACAAATTGGTTTTGTTTCAAAGCTTGATATATGGGTTCCACACGTTATTAACGAGAGATGCTCTCTGTGGTGGGATTTTAAAGAAATTTGTTCTTGAGCTTTTACCGGACAATTTAACAATTGATTCGAAAGTGTACTGCCATTGAGTAAACAAATTGAGTAATATCATCAAACAGAAAAGGCCAGAATTGATCAACAAACAAAGTGGGGTGTTTTACCATGATAATGCCAAATTTCATACAAGTTTGGTAATTCCTCAGGAACTGTTATAGCTTAGATGGGATGTGTTATCACACCAACCATATTTGCCAGATCATTGTTTACAAAAAACTCAGATTTACTTGTTCCGGTCTATACAAATTTTTTTAACTGTAAGACCTTTACTTGAAATGACAATGGCAAAAATCCCTTGGATCAGTTTTTTGTAAACAACGATCAAAATTTTTATGAATGTGAAATCATGCTACTACCAGAAACAATGACAACAGGTATTTGACCAAAATGGTCAATATATAATTCAATAAAATATTTATTTATTATAAGAATATTGCATTTATTTTTCTATGAAAGAAACGAAATTACTTTCCGAACAACCCAATATTATTCAAATACAGTTGAAGTTGTTAAATCAGTCAAATCACTAATATAATCACTAATAAATTTTATTTGTATTCTTATTGTAAGACTAGAACTGAAGATTGAAAATAAAAAAGTTAAACAAAAACCAAAGATTCATATTGCAAAACGAAATAGTAGGAAAGGTTTCCAACAAATTAATAATAAATAGTATTATAATTAGTTTGGCTTTGATTTCAAATTAAAAATACAGAAGAAAAAGAATTAAATCTCATAAAAGGATAAAACAGCTTAAAATTGACACATTTCTAAAGGCAAAGGTCTTAAAAGACATGAGATTATGACAATACATCTAATTAGAACATGGAAGAATTAAGGACAAAAATGATTTGAAACTTCATATTTATTAACGGGACTGTTCAGTTATTACGACAGCACATATTTGCCTTCTTATTGATCTTTCCCCTTTTTCACCAGTCATCAGATATAAAAGTGCCTACTCCCCTAAATACATCATTAGACCAAAAGTTTCGCGAATACACTAAGAATTATTTTCACACAGTTTTGTAATGACTGGGAAGAAAAATGAATGATGGATGCAATTTTACATCATCAAATAGTTATCCTCCCCTTAAACTGTTGATGTAATACTTGAATTGCCCAGTTCTACAAAGTAGCATGTTTTCATTTCAGAACAATCTATAAATTAAGCTACTGCCTTGTTTTTCATGAAAAGAAATAATAAACTTACAATAAGGCAATAAACTTATAAACAGAACTACAGGATGTACAATAGAACAACTATGACATAGAAAAAGACTCAACAGCACATATAGCAACATAGCTGGCTAGACCTGGCATCTTTCGGTCTACCTAAGCTCTTCTGCCACAAAACCCCAAATCCAACCAACCAACCATGTGCGGTGAGATGACCTTCCTACTTCTTGAAACTTCTGTTTCCTCTCCTTATGCAGTTGAAATCATTTTTAAAATAAGGGAATCAACAAAAACAAAACAAGATTTGGTTTCGTTGGCTAAGTTAGATTTCAATTGCTAGACTCTTGTGCATATCTTTGCATGCAGATTATATGTTATGTTTCTTGAAATATGAGTAATTTTATTACTAATTTTTTAAATTTTCAGTTAAGAAGAAAGAACAGAGTGAAGAACATGATATACAGCACAATCCGAAAAGAGCAAAGCGTTACAAATATCAGAACAGGAGGAGATTCATTTTTTCAATTAGAAAATTCAATAAAATTCAAGGGAATATTAAAAAAAAATACTTGAAGGTTATGCGCTTATCCCGTTTTAAACAAAATTTCACATGTAATTTATGTACTCAGACTTTCATAAATTACAAAGTATTAAGAGCCCATCTGTTTTTTCATATTGGAAACAAAGGATTCCACTGCACAACCTGCAATCAGAAGTTTTGGTGGGAATTTCTTTTGCGAAGACACCTGAGAAAGCACAACAATGAAAATCAAATCGAAATTAATAGGAAAGTTTGCGTACAATCATCTTCAAAATATCTTCTAGAACCTCTCGAACAGCGGAAACCCTTTCAATGTGACATTTGTGATAAGCGCGTTAAGACAATGAGCCGATTACAGATGCACCACAAAACACATTTATCTTATATTTGTAAGATATGTAAAAAAGAATTTAAGTGGGAATGTCATTTGAGACGTCATCTGGCAACGCATAGCGAAGACCGACCTTTCAAATGTGATACTTGTAATAAGGGTTTTAAAACAAAAAGTGATTTAAAAACTCATAATGAGACTCATAGTGAAGAATATAAGTATTCTTGTCACACGTGTAACAGGGGTTTTAAAACAAAATCCGGTTTGGCAAATCATAAACTCATTCATAACGATAAAAATAATTATTTTTGTGAAATTTGTAAAACAAGTTTTAAAACGCGACGGGGTTTAAAGATTCATACGGAAACACACAGTGATGATTATAATTATTATTGCAAAATCTGTAAAAGAGGTTTTAAAACAAGGAACTGTTTATATGCTCATAAATTAGTACACAGCGATAAACGTAAGTATTCTTGTGAAATATGTAAGAAGAGTTTTAAACACAAAAGTACTTTAGTAAGACATAGCTTTGTTCAACATGAAAATACGTAGGTGTGCGGATTTTGTCAAGTCAGCTGAAAACTTGTATTGAAAAGTGTAATATCTGTGTAATCGAAGCAATGAACTGCACGAAGGAATTAACTCCTTGTTTCCCGAGATTTTCCCGTTAAAATTTAAATTAATGATTAAGAATAATTAAAAATAATTAAAAAATAATAAAAACGAAAAAAAAACGAAAGAAATGTGTTAATTTTGAAGAAAAAGCTTCAAAGTACAATTTCCTTTTTCTCGCCTATCCGCGAAATCTGACACTGATGAGTCATTGTTTACACAGCTGGATGACCTTGAGAACAGCTGGTGTCGTCTTTCGCGGGACATTCTCATGAAACTCTCGGGAGGAGAAGGGTAAAAAGTAGGGTGAATACTAGATGGTGGTATATTTCTAAATATTTTTTTTTAATTACGATTTTAATTGATATTTCCGACCCCCCCGACTTAATTAAACGTAATTATAAAAAAATCTATTAATTAAAAAAATTAAAAAACTATTGGATGTTGTTTTTGACATCAGAAAATAGCTTTAAATAACTTTACGGAAGTAAAATCGACGCACTAGAAGTTTAGAAGGATGAATGAAGTTCCATAAAAAAATCCCATAAAAAAACAATTAAGCGTTAATTACGGTCATTAAAGGTTAATTAAAATCGCAATAAAATTTTTTCGCGCGGGTAAAAATTTTTCAAAAAATTTGGAGACTTAGAAAACATTCCAAAGATCAAAAAATTTTTTTCGGGTCCCAAAGTACCGTTTTTTTGTAACGCTATAAAATTTTGCCCGAGTTATCTCGGGTTTGGACGTCTATGCACGTCAATGGTCGTTAAGGGGTAATTTAAACAATGCAGCGAAACAAGTCTCGGAAGCAACGGGGGACTTCATTCGATTTTAAAAGAAGATAGAGCCCATGAGAAGTTAGCAACTCCTGGAAAATAAAGACACTGCATCTTCGGTAAGGTTTCGACTGTTTCTATTTGTCTGTTCACAGGAAGGTTCACGAAATACATGCACAAAAAGTTTTGCCAACTATTCATAGCATTTTGCAAGCACCTCGAGTCAAAACATTAATTTTTAAGTCAAGAAAGTTCTCTTCGACAGGTCTTGCAGAAACTAGAATTTAGTTGGCATCAGTGGCAGATTTACCAGCAATCAAATTCATCAGTGACCGACTAGATAAAACTATTGAACACTGGTAGTTGATCGTAGGTTTCGTACCTTCCAACGTGCTGGCCACGTGGAGATTTCTGGGTTTTCTTCTCATTATTAACACCTAAATAGGGGACAGTCTTCCATAGAAAGTTCTCCCGGCAAGCAACCTCCTCTGCTGATCACCCATGTGTCACGTTGCCATATTAAAGAAATAAAGGAATCAAAACAAACAACTACTTTGAGAAACCTCTCATTAATTTTCTTCTTGAGTTATGAATACAGCATAGATCAAATTTTTGTTTCACGAATAAAAAAACTAACTCTAAAATTTAAAATGCAAATCAAGTATGCATTTGCAAATGTAGAGTCGCGTGCGACTATATTTAATGTTCTTAATAATAAACTGTTCAGACGAAAGGCCCTTTAGCACACTGAAGCATGTGAAAAAGTATTTGCGAACAACATTAATGCGAGAACTTAAGCTTTGTGTTTGTTGAGAATTATAAACTGCAGAAATTGTCTTTTGGTGATGTGATTGAGCAGTTTGCGGCTGAGCAGAGTCCGAAGAAATTGTAATAAACATTGTAATAAACTGTATATTATCAACTTTTCTAATTCGTATGCCATTATTAAAAGTAAAAATTTTCCATAGATTTTACGAGGTTATTCCATTAATTTCAAAAACTTTTTGTTAACACTGTTTTGCCACCGCTAGGTTAGAGTAATTATATTTTATTGCTCTAAAGTTGAAATAACTAAATTTTCTTAAATATAAATTCGTGTAATGGATTGTAAGACAAAGGGGTTGTTTGAAAGATAAAACTTTTTCCTTGCGGAAGAGTCTAGTTGGAAAGAAACGAAGATCTGTAACCTACAAATATCGTGATTTAATATACTGCTGACAATAATACCAAGTGCTATTACAAGTTTTCGGTAATATTAGCCTTTTACAGCTGTTTTTATATGAAAGATAAATTCAATACAGTAGACACTCCCACATCCGGCAATCCAATATTGACTGATTAAAGGCAACTAAAATTTTCGAAAATATTTTACACTATTACGACTCTTACATTTTCATATTGCAGTGTGTGCACTTAAAAACTGTTTGTTTTATTAAGGTTGCCTTGAAATTTGCATAAGAGTACAATGCATCATCTACCTCAGACGTGCTTGCAGCTGCTGCTAGGACCTTACTGTCAAGCAGACCATGGATTTGACCGGCTGGGTTGTGAGTAACGGAGCCCGACATAGCCGAAGGGGCCACTACCCGAAAAATTTTCTGGGGTTTTTCGATTTTGTGTCACCAGAACTGAGGATGAACTTAACTGCTCGGCTCAACATCCGTCAGATTTCTCAATTTCAACGGCGTTGTATTCTCAAAAATGGGTTGTATTGTACAAAGACTATTCAAAAAATATTCGAAAATAACTAGCATTATCTAAATGTTTATTCTGCATTAATTTCAGAAAGATAATAAAATATGCACATTCTGTAAACCAAAGGGCATCTGTATTATCTTTATTACAGAGCGATATGCCCATTATCGAGTTGTAATTTTTGGAAAATGATTTGTTTAGCAATCTTCCTCTTAGCTTTTTCTAACATTCCAAATTGTCAAAACTTTGAAAATGTCAATCAGGAGCATTCCGAAGGTAAGGTTATAAACCAATAATCATTATTAATAATTTCACTTTTTAACTTAAATTAACTTGAAAAATTAAATTTCAAGTAGATTCGGCAGATGCTGATCTTGCCTTGCAAAATCCCGATCTTTCTGGTGGAGATATTATTGAAGATATCGATGTTGTAAGTAATAGTACAGACGGTATAAAATTGTAAATTAAACCTCGTGATGTAAACATAAAATAATCAAATTAATCGCTGTAATTAAATACTTTCAGACGCGGGGTGCAGTCCGAGAAAGTTCTGAATTGTGGCCCGGAGGAATCATACCATACGTAATTGAGGAAGAGCTGCGTAAAAGTTTATTTTATATTGTTTTAAAAACCTTTTAAATGGGTATCTTTTAATACTTTCATTTTAAAACTTTTAGTAAGTTCTAACAAATCTAAGTGGTTAATAAAAGCAGCCATGATGAATTTTCAAAGGAGTACTTGTATTCGATTTATAGAGAGAACCAACGAAGAAACTTTCGTAAGAATTTTCAAAAGTCACGGGTAAGTTCAGCAAGAATCCCAACAAGATATAAGCAAAATTATTACAACTAATATACTTTCAGGTGTTACGCATCAGTGGGTCGAGATAAAGGCGAACATTCCGTATCACTCTCAGATGGTTGCATGTATTTTGGTACTATTGTTCATGAATTGAATCACATCGTTGGCTTCTACCACGAACAGAATCGACCCGACAGAGATGAATACATAAAAATACTTTGGGAGAACATAAAACCACGTAAGAGAATTACGATTTCAACATTTATTTGCAAAATACATGAATTGAAACATGTGTTTAATGCATTGTAATCCATTTGCAGGTATGGAATCGCAGTTCGTTAAGTTTGCGCCACATCAAATGCGATTATTAAATGATTTTGATTATACTTCCATAATGCTGTATGGAGAAAGATTTTTCTCGAAGGACGGGCGCAGCAAAACTATGGTTGCTAAAAGACCGGGTGTGAGGCTCTTTAACATCAGCAGTAAACCAGGGTTGAGCAAAAGTGATATATTCCGTATAAATACTTTATATAATTGTAATAATTCCAATAAAAAATCGTAAATGAAGTTAATTTATGTAAGTCCTTACTCTGCGCTTTTCTAAAAATATAAATTTATCATTGTTTATGTTTTAAGATTATTGAATATTATTTTGTGCTGAGATTTCATTAAATTATTTACTTATATTGATAAAAATTGAATGTTTTTATCTTAAATATGTATAAATTTTTAAGTCTTTAAATCAGAATCTCATCAGAAAACATGGGTAAATAACAAAATATTTGGTTACACCTCGTATGCGGCTGGATGGCAGAGCGATTGAAGTGGTAACCTACTGCTGAGGGATCAGAATTCGAATGAACTCTAGGAATTTTTAGGGTGGTCCGTCAGGATATTCGGACCATCGTCATTCGGCCGTTTCATAGTGGGCCTGGCTAAACCCATAATGGGTTACTAGAAGGTGCTTTTTAATGCTCACACCGAGAATAAAGTTTAAAAAACTCTTTGTAGGCATTAAAAATATGGAGCATAAATTATAAATTTATTTTTTGATATTAATTTTTACTAATCAACTGAGAAGAATCTAAAAATTAAGAAATATTTAGAAGTTATTATATAAATTTGCTTTCCAGAATTTAAAATAAAAATAGAACAAGATAACGTTCAAACAATATATCTTTAAAGCAACATTTCTTTAAATGTAGTTATTAGAAACGAAATGACAGACATAAAACTATAATTTTTAGAGTTTATTTTAAAGATTTCTACATATTTTTTAAGTAAATATATTTATTGTATTAATATAAGCAAAATATTATCATTATTTAAATCGTTTCAACGCATTTCACGTGAGAAACTCTACTGTAAAAGATGATTTCGTACGTGAAGATTTAAGGTATAAAATGAACAGAAGGTTAACGTTACCTTAGGTAGCCAAGATGGCGGCTCGTCTCTAATTCCAGCAAGGAAACAGTGGGACGCACGTTCTAACCTAACTAACCTATTCTAATAATTTGGTTGCTAATAATTATGGTAATTTATTACAATAGGTTAGGTTAGGTTAGAACGTGCATCCCACTGTTTCCTTGCTGGAATTAGAGACGAGCCGCCATCTTGGCTACCTAAGGTAACATTAACCGAAAATTGTAAGTGCAATTTCAATTTATTTTCTTTTTCGAAACCCTTTTTATAATTAATCCAAGGATGTGATCGTTTTATGTGAACGGACTGATGACTCAAGAAACTTCTTTTAAAACGGAAGCTTTTATTGCACATTTCACAAACGTAAGGACGATGGTCTTTGTTGTGAGTCGTTCCATGAACCTTTAACGCATTTTTAGATGTACAACTTTTGCCACATTGCTCGCAACGAAACGGTTTTATACCAGAATGGATTCTCTGATGACAAGTTGCATATGTGTATGTTGTTCGTAGCGATTGACTTTCCATAAATATTAGTCTGCAAAATTAACTTACATTATCAGATAAGATGATCTTTATAGAAAAACAAGTGAAAGATATTCAGTTTTAATTGTTTTATTACAAAAATTCATCTACTTAATTACATGCAGAAGCATCGTGATGCTATAAGAATGTATGAAAATAGAGTTGGTTAGTAATTAAACTTCAAAATATGCCAAATATCATAATATATCATTAATCTTACTCATAATATACCTAAAATATTGAATCATTTCTTAGACCTCGACATGATCCAAAAAACTAGAAATTTTAATCAATTCTTTGTAAATTATTCTCCCATCTGATTCGCTCATGTTTCCTTTCTGACGATAACTTCTCGATTACCTTCAATCTCCGTCGTAACTCATTGACTATAGAAGCGTACTTGACTAGAGGTTCAAAGGTCGAACCCGACTGCCTTTTTCCCCTTTCACTCTCCCGCAGGTGGAAGCTGCTTGAACGATCACGACACTATCTTTCAATGAAAAAATGTTGCATTAATGTCGTTCTCTCACATCTCACGTCGGTAAATACGATGAATCCGTTTCGGTTCGTGTTGACTCCTATCGAAGTCGTACAGACATTTTCCCTCGTATGCACGAATTTAAATGAATAAAGTTCATGATAACATTTTGGAAAAAATAATGTAAACTTAGAATGTTTGCAAATGACGCTAAATTTATAGAAAACGAACACTATGGCCGAAATGTCAAACTTTATAGAAAACTGCAAAATGGCTTTTTCCTCTTGTCGTTGACGAGACTATTACAGCTCGAACGACCATTATATATAAAAATACGCTTTCCTATTTCGTATTTTATATTTTAATATTTTACTTGTTTTTCTCGTCCTGAAAGCAACGTTAGCATCCCAGAGGGCATAATTTAAGCTCCGAATAAGACGGTCGGGACCTTTAACAGAGCTGCAGAGCATACTCAAAAGAGCAGAAAAGTCAAAGGAACCATACTTCTACATGTGACACTTCGCGAAATATAGTCCTTCAAAGTTACTCTATGTGAAATTTTCCTATACTTTTTTCTATCTCCAAACCCTCGCATAAATATGTGTTTTTTTACCTCAGAGAACAGTTCTTTTTTACTTACCTGTGTATCATTCTCTTTTTCATATTCTAAAAATTCTGATTTAATTCTTCGGGTGTACTATATATTACCATCTATGGAATTTTAGGACTTTGATTATATATTTGAACTCAGGGGACCGAGACGAGTTCAACGGTACCCTATTTTTGGACCGGAGACGAAAAATAAAAAGTTATCGTACTTTTTAAGTTACCATACTTTTTTAATGCTCTTACGAAGACGGCACCATAGTTGCTAGTACTGTCATCTTGCGATAAAGTCTGCAATCCGTGACGTCGGACTACGGTCATCTCCAGTAGGGTTAAACACGCGATACGAGAGCGGAGAGAGCGACGCGACTTCCGATCATCGCGCGATCACCATTTCGGTTAATGTTACTTATGGCAGCGAACATGGCGGCCGTTCCCACTGTTCGTGCTGCCGACGGAGGGGAGCCGCCGGCAGGCCGCCATGTGCTAAACATCTTTAGTTATTAATTCACGGCAGTTCTTGAACAAAGTAAAAAAAGGGGGGAAACGTCTACTAAAGGCAATTTTAACGGCAAGCGACGCGACTCCTGATCGCTATAGCGAGGCCGATTTAGCAGAGAGAGCGACGCGACTCCCTATTATCGCGCGATCGCTGGAAAAAAGTATGATAACTTTATTATTTTTCGTCTCCGGTCCAAAAGTATGGTATCGTTGAACTCGTTTCTGTCTCCAGAGTTCAGATATATACTCAAAGACCCGAAATTCCATAGGTGGTAATCTATAGTATCTCCATTCTTCTACAAAACTTCTTATCATCTGTATTTAATTCTTTCTTGGAATATTTTAATACAACAGCAAAATTTTCTTTACTTGAATAAAAAAGTAAAATCGAAATCTTTTGTATCTAATTCTTCTTTTATTTCCATTTTATCAATTTAGAATACTTTCATAAGTCGACACTGCGTATTTAATGAAAAAAGATTTTAAAACAGTCGAGTTGAAATTTATATTTGCATAAATAAATGAATAAAGTTCTTATAATTCGAATCACTTACCTCTTGTAGTTGAAGAGAATATTATTAATTAATATCAATTAATAAATTTTTGCATTAAGGTTATTCCAAAATTTAGTACAAGTAAGAAACAAACTCAAACTTAGTGTTGTTAGTGTTATAGCCCTAAACAAACGAGTACAAGCTCGACGCTATCGAAAGAAAATCGAGGGGTGGCACTTCTCCAGCCCACGTGATAGTTTCTAGCTATAAAAACCACGTGTTATCTGGTAAGCAATTATTGTTCCTAACATCGACTTGTGAATATTTACAGTAAGTGAAAAAAAGTTTTTCATTTCAGTCTTAAAATTTGAAATATTTCTCTGAGCCGCATCACAATATATCAATAGAAATGAAATTCATTATTTCTAGTATTATATTTAAATAAAAAGCAGAGAAATTTTCTTTTGTACGATGAATAATTAAAATTATTTGTATCCAAGACGACCTTCGACAAAAAGCGAGCACGCGTAGATCAATCGTTTTCAAATTATTACTGTTTTATGTTAGATGTACAGTACTGTACTTTTTTCTTTTGAAATAAGTATTAAAAAGATTTTTAAAATTTGTTGGATTAATAATTTTATTCTACGCATAAAACATACATTTTTATAAAAATGTATCGGTACAAATACAAAATTAAATTTTAAATATATTTTTAAAAAATGATAAAAAAAAAGACGTAATGTAGATGATTGACTTGCCATTGGGCAACTTGTACAAGAATTTGTTAGCTTTATGTACGGTACTCGCGTGTGTGGAATATGTTTACCAAAAGCTGTATATTTTTGAATATTTTGAGTAACATCACGAAAATGGCCTGTTTTATTTTCATTTTTTCCTGCTCTAATCGATTTTTTTCCAAAAAATTATCTTCAAAAATGACAGAAAATAGAATAATTTCTTAAAACTATATTCATCTCACCTATGTAAGAAGTACACGTGTTTGTAACTACGTTTTTCAAATTACCACCGGAAGAGGGCGCATTACAGTAACGCCGTGTGGTTTAGGCAGGGAGCGTACAGCCACAAACTATTGTATCACCTGTGCCGTTGAAGTGTCATTCGTCGAATTTCTTCCTTTAACCTCGAGAGTGCGCCCCTTTGTTTAATGCTATTACGCTGATAATAAAACTGGGTTTACTTGTCTTTCTTCGTTATACTTGCCGTAACTTTCGAGTGAATATTTATTATTTAATATTCATTAGTGGCACTCTATTGAACTATTAGATGTAAGTGTTTCCTATTATATGAATTTTGTTCATTTATTTCTGCAAATATAAATTTAAACATCACGGTTTTAAAATCTTTCTTCTGTTTAATACAGACTGTTGACACACAAAATGTTGGATATTCTAAACTGAGAAAATGAAGATAAAAAAAAGTTCAAAAGGGAAGTTAGGGATTTCACTTGAAGTTGTTTCAAAGAACTGTAAGGAAGAATTCAATACGGATGAAAAAATCTCTGGTAGAAAAATTAAATTAGAACCTTTACGATGTGATGACGATGAGAATACAGAGGTGAGTAAACAAGTTGTTTTCTATATCCTTGTATAACAAAACATGCGCGTGTTTGTACGAAAAACTTGGTTGAACTTCCGTTTTGTGTTTCCGGTTAGTCGTAATTAAACGACACACGAGTGAATGATACCTGAATATTATTTTAATTCGTAGGATATTTAGACAAGTTTTAGATATGAAGAAAAACAAATATAAAGATTCGGAATTTCCAGAACCTTTAGACGAATACGTCAGATATAATGTTTTTCAACGGTTACAAATCAAACCAGACATTGAGTGCAAACATTTGGATTTTTTTAATGCAAATTATCTAAACCTACCTACACAAAAGAAGCTTTTAAAGCATATTAAAGTTTGGAAAGGTTTAATTAGTCAATAATGCATTCGAACATTGTTTTTGAAAATATCTGGCGAATATTTTTTAACTGTATTCCTTTGTGTGTATTTAATTACAGTCAAACCTGTTTTTATGCGGTCTTTTTTTGTGCGGTATAGTTGGCGACTAGTCTCGTGCGATTTGTCATGTCTCACGTTAACTTATTATAGCATAAATAAACTTATTATAGTAATATTATTGCATGAATATGCGAAAAATGGAATAATTTGTTTTTTTAAGTCAACAAAACACCACCTGGACAAAAATATGTAAAACAGACGATAGACGAGACGATGCAGTCAAGTGCTGACATCTGTTGTCAATAAATTCTATTTCGTACGGTTTTGAGTTATTTTCTATGTGAGACTTTTTTATGCGGTCCCTGTTGACCGCATAAAAAATATTTTTTTAATTGTGTTGCGAAAACTATTTTTTATAGCCACTCGTGAAGTTTCGTGCGATTTTTTATGCGTTTTTTTATGCGCTCCCTATCCACCGCATAAAAACAGGTTTGACTGTATATATTTTATTACAATATATACAATTAATCCAGTCCTGTTTGTACTGTATTGTTTTATTTGAGCCATGTCCTCGCTGGGATTACGATACTTAAACATGTTTTGATAGATTTTCATGGATATAAAAACAAATTATTAGGTGATTTTTATTGAAATTATAAAACTTATGTAGTACGTATGATGACAACGAATCTATTCTCTATCGGGTCCACGTCTTCGTTTATTATTAAATTTTTGGTAAATAGAAAACAAATGAAAGTAGCCGTCGTTGATCATCGCCATTTTACAAATCATTATTCAACAATTTGTAAAATAATGACGATAGAGGAGTAGAGTGATAGAATAAACATTAATTGGTGGTTTAGAACTACGTCACGAGTGTTATCAGAAGGGGAGACACGACCGGATCAGCGAAGAAAACAGTGACGTGACCACAAATGTCTCATCTGATGTCGCGTCAAAGGTGAAAACATTCACTAATTCGCGGCGGATTTAAAAACGACAACGTTATTGCAACAGCTGATTCCAAAAGGTTCGTTTTATAGTTGAGTGCAGGTGATCCGATCCGGATGCAGGTGTATTGATCATTGACCTCCTGCAATTTCTACGTGCTGGAGAGAAAGGATAAAAGTAAGAGACAAAGAAAAAAGACAATCGCGATCTTTGAAGCCGAGCGAATGCAGATTTAGTTTAGTTTATTTAATAATTATTATTTACAATTTGCAGAAAATATCTGACTTGCAACGCTATTGGTCTGCAATTTGAAAAAAAATTATAAACTTATTAATTGCTACAGTCGCCTGTCCGTCAGACTATCGTTCCTTAATTAATCTCTAAATTTTAATCTGTGTAACGTTGCTACACAGATTCAAAATTTATAGAACGTGAATAGACTGGGGAAGGGGGCCTGGATTAACATTATAAGAACTTCCGATGAAGACTGGACGTCACGTTATTTTAATTAAAACATTTTCCCCTGAAAGGCGTTGGATGACCGGCACGACTCTATTGCTAACAAGAAAAGTATGATGTACAGGGGCGAGACACTACTAATTTTAAATATTGCAGTTATAATCATCATCACATAAAGCGCTAAATAGATATTCTATATCAGTTTATATCACAGAAATTTAGTGGAAACATTCAATTCTGTGATACAATATCTGAGAAATAAATTAATAAAATATTTAGGTTTTTTCATTTTTTTTTCAAAACACTATATTTTAGAATTTAAAATATAATTGTAACAAGAAAACAATTCAGTATCACTAATATAAAACAATAGAGTGATATCATATACTTTAAAATTTAATTACTAACAAACTGCCGTTTACATATTCATATAGAATCACGAGGCTTCTGTTGTAATTGCTTGAATAAATTTCTATAACTGAAAAAAACAAGATACTGAAGCTAACACGTACATAGGTCCGAATATTTTAGAAATTTGCAAATATTTTACATATTATGAATATGGATTCAAATATAATTTAGTAATATTAATATTTGGCCTTGATATAGTAAGGTTGTCAACTCAATTTATCAGTATTAAAGAACAGAGAAAATCCCAATTTAATCTTTTATGAAATGAAAGAGAATTTAATTTTAGTAAACGGCATAAAGTCTGTTGGTATTTGTTTTATTGTTTTTATTGATATATTTCTTTGATATTCTGAAAAGAATGGGTTCTTCGTGTGTTTAATAATTATTAATTTGCCGAATTAATAATTACGTTGTTTAACAAAGATAATTTGTCATTTGTCTTATGAATTAACGTTATATAATATAAAATGTGAAATGCAGGTGCTAATATATATATATATATATATATATATAAGTCAAAGTTCGTAGCTTATATTTGTATGTATGTTATGTAGAGAGTTTTATATCGTTGAAAGTATCTGCACCAAGGAGTTATTTTTGGCAAATTTTAAGTGTACTTTGTATTGAAAACCACTTCTAAATACTAAATTAATGTTATATTAATTCAAACATGTTAGTCTGTAGGGAGTTTCTCTTGCTTCTTTGTCTGCAATCGGTCCGAAAATTAAACAGTAACTTTTTATACTAGACCCATCGATTAATTGGCCTGGCCACAATGGGTGCAGCACGTGGTGCGAGATATGGTTTGACTTCCCTCACTATGTACAGCCAATTCTTGGACTTGTAAGAATTTAGGCAAAATTTATTTTTCACCTCATTAAATAGCAATGGTGCTAAAGGGTAGTTACATAAGTCTATAGTAACATGAAGTCGAGTTGATTTGGTAACGGCAAAGCGACGCGTGGGTGATCTGCCGAGGGGAAATGTCCACGGGAAGGCTTTTATATCAAACTCGCTCCTATTAATTTGTTATTAAGGCGAAGAAAACCCTTGAAAACTCAACTTGCTGTCTAGGCGCGAATCAACAACCAATTACCAGGGTTTAGTGGTTATATCCACTCGGCACTGATGAGCCGAAAGTAATAGGAATCTTTTCATTACAGAAACAGACAGTAAAATACAACACTATAGTAAAAATGTTTAACCTCTAAATGTAACGTCGCTTCTGGCTTGACATATATGAGACAGACAATTCATGAAATGTTTCGACAATTTATCTATTTATTTTATGAATTTTCTAAGTATATAAATATAATTTTTGGAAAAGCTTAAGTGATTTCTACAGAATATCTGACAGATAATTAGTTTTAACCCCTTAACTTTACTCCTAATATATGTAGAAATTACAAAACAACATATGTGATTTACTAACTCATAATGATTTCCTATACAATATATCTTTTGTTTATAAATTGTTTAGCCTGTCAAGAATGAGTTCTTCACTTCCGACGAAATCGTTAACTGAAATGAAACGAACGTACAAAGTAAGTAACACATTACAAGTTTGTTTTAAATGCTCATTTTGTTGTTGCATTAGCTTTTAATCTAAAGTTTCCTGCAGTTTTCTGATAACTAGATATTATCTTCGTCACAGATCTATTATACAAGGAAACTATTTTGTAAAGTAAAGTCATTTTTATCGTTTTCAACACAAATACATTTTGGGTTTCGCTCCGCTTCATTCTGATCTAGAAAATAGTACATTGTTGTACACATCACTGTGTTGTTTTTTAGAACAGTACTTTACATTCTCTCTCTAAAAGCAGGCGATTTAGCCACGTTTATTTGCTAACCAATTGCACGAAAAAATAAAAAAAATTATTTATTTTTTTACATTAATAATAAACATTACAACATTTATATTGTGGGCTAAACTTATAACATGAGAAAGGAGTTCCTTTAAGTGATTACATTTTTATATTACTTAGTATAATTTAATGATGTAATTTTATATTTATTGCTTCATTGTGTAATATTTTAAAATTTTCAATTTAGGAGGAAAAACAGAGTGAAGAATATGATATTCAACACAATTCAAATAGAGAGAATCGTTATAAGAATAATACCGACAAGACAAAATTTGTTTCTTCTATTAGTAAATGCAATCAAGTACAAATAAAGATTAAAAAGAAATACTTCAGGGTTATGCTGGCATCTGTCTCTAAACAAAAATTCACGTGTGATATTTAAAAGAGCATAGTGTTACACACAGCGATGAATACAAGTATTCTTGTGATATTTGTAACAGACGTTTTAAAACAAAACACTGTTTGAAATACTATGAAATTCTTCACAGCGGTAGAAGTATGTCTGTGACGTATGTAACGCAGGTTTTAATAATAAATTAACATGTGTCAGACATCGCTTGGTTGAACACGAAAAGATGTTTGTATGCAAATATTGTAATAAGTCATTCAAAACTGAAAATATGATAAAAGCGCATTCGAAAATTCATATTCAAAAATGTAATGATTGTAATAAGGAATTTAAGGATAAACGGTGCTTTATTATTCATGCAAATAGTCATTTCGACATAAAACCGTTTGTTTGTGAGGTATGTAAAAAGCACTTCTATGATAAAAGAAGTCATTCGAGATATCAAAGGATTCATGTAAAAAAAACGTTATCCTTGCATTAATTGTAAAGTAAGTTTTGACACTAAAAACAAACTAAAATGCCATTTGAAAGTTTGTCGTCTGAAGATAGAGATTGGAAGAAACTTCCTTACCAATGTGATATTTGTAAACAGACTTTTAGCTGGAAATCTGCATTTTGGAGACATCTGAATACTTTTGGTAATAAGATACATTTTTGTTGTGACATTTGTAACAGAAAGTTTGCAACAGAACAGGAATTTCAAACTCGTCGAGAGGCTGCTCATCCCACAGGAGGAAAATATCAATATTTAATATTGTTTAGATGTTCATATACAGAGAAATACAGGTTTAAGCGTTGAGAAATTGATGTTTGTGATAAAATATTCTGCTCAAATTATAGTTTAAAAATTCACGTTCAAAGTCGTCTTTCACAATAATGTTTTTTCTTGTAAAATGTGTTGAGAACAATTTAAATACAATATAAATTTTCTAAGATAATGATAGAACAATTTAAATACAATATAAATTTCTAAATAATGAATAATATATTTGGATTCATAACTTAAATATTTCGTGAAATATAAGACAATGAGAAATTTCTCTGTCAAGACTGACGGAATACTTTTTACCAGAAAGCAGAGATTGAACAATTGAGAAGAGTAGAGATTCCGAGATATGCGTGAAGTGTTGTTACTAATACTTAATAAATTAAGGTTTTGACAAGCCATTCTTATTCGATGTTGCTTAAGTCGGACTTAACAAGATACCAGTTGTTCTTATTGTTTTAGATCTAAAATTCACCTGACCAATTTCACTCTTAAGCTTTCCCCTGGCCACTTTCTTTTATTTATTTATTACAAAACAGCGAGACTTTTAATTCCACGTTGATAAAACAAGGACGAATTGTATGTACGTACGTTAGTGAGACGAGCGATAACGTTCTAAATAACAGTGTCGTTAGATAATTACTTTCGTTTGGCTAATACAATGTCACATGGTGACTAGGAAAGATTTTAAAACATTCATATAGAAGTGATACGATGCGGCTATATTTTTTTAACGTTAAAATTTAATGAAATAAGCATAAAATACGCCATTTTCAAACATTAAAAATTGAAACTGAAAGAAAATTTGGTCCTCCGGCATTAAATAAATGTGGTCGCTGCAACGTAAGTTCGAACACCGATGCAAAATCGATAAAACGTTTATTCTGTAGCTACAATTTTCGCAAAATAAGTAGCATATACTTTTCGGCAGAACATAAAACGAATATAACGAAAATTTTGCAGAAAAATTGCAAAAAAATTGCAGGTGTTTTAAGGAATTCACGTAAGAAAGACAGCTTATTATTATTAATAGGTAGAATTATTTAAAAGAAAAAAGTATAGCGCAGAAATTCTATTTAAATATAAAAATTCCTCACGTTTATTGTTAGAACATCGTCTCGTTCTACTAATACTGACGTTGTTTAAATTACTAATAATATAAAAGCCGTCGTCTCTGTGTGTAAATTATAACCCCTGTAATTTCTGTCGAATTGAAATGAAATTTTGGTCATATTCGTATTATGTTCTGGCGAGAAGTATACGCTTCTTATTTTTCGAAAATATTAGCTACAGAATAAACGTTTTATTGATCTCTGATCTCTGATCGATGATCGCACAGTAACAATGTGACGTTCTATTATCTAATCCGAAGTAACGTGCAAACCAGCCCGTTATCGCTCATCTAACTAACGTAATGCCTTTGTTTTATGAACGTGGAATGAAAAGGTATCGCTATTTTGTCGGAAAAAGATGCATAGAGGAAGGCATAAGAGTAAAATTGATTGGTAACTTCTAGATCTAAAAGAATAACAACTGAGACTTCTGAAGGCCGTGAAGTCCGAGTTGAGCAACATCGAGTCAGAATGGCTTTGACAAGGACTGCAGAAACGGCATTATAACTTGACGGCCGGATGGCCGAGCGGTCAAGGTGGCAGCCCACCGCTCTGGGGGACCCGGGATCGAATCCGAACGGATCGAATAATCCCCAGGAATTTTTCGGGGGGTGGTCCGTTCGGATATGTCGGGCCCCGTCCCTCACCACCCGGTCGCCCCATTGTGGGCCTGGCCGAACCCATAATGGGCCTACTAAAAGAGGCCCTCTTAGTGCCCACAGGGCTGAAAGAGTTATAAAAAAAAAAACGGCATTATAACATCGAGTTCGACTTGAATTTCTTTTCAATTCTTCAATCTTTACTTTCTCATAAAAAATATCCGTTATGCTTGACGAGAAAATTTCTAGTTAAAGTTAATTAGCATTAACAATAATGGAATCAGTTTTCATAGTGAAAAACTTTGTATTTATTTGTTTATAAAATTAATGTTAAATAAAAGAAATAACGTTCTTTTCTGTGGCTTTTTGTTTGTTTATTGTTTTATGTGTAATGCTTGCTCAAAAATTTAAATTTTTAGTTGGGTCCTTCTATGTCAAGGGTGCTACAGTACCTTACTTGACGATCTCCGATTTTAATGAAATTTTTACAGAATGTATCAACAGGACTCGTATAAAGTTTTGTGAAATTTTAGGTCAATGCAGTGCATGGTTCAAGCGCCAGAACAATTTTCATAAAAATCACTTTTATCACGAGGAAGGAGTTTTGAAAAATTATCCAAGTTTTCCATGTTGCTATTTTATGCGCGCAAAAGCCAACGTGTTAAAAATTGGGATTTTGGGTCGACTTTTTGTGTAGAATACAAAAATGCTGGAGAGGGGTCATTTAACGTGACAAATAGCGGCCAATTCAGGCAGTCGTCGCCAGTTTCTCCATGACGCAAGAAGTCGTTGCCGGTCCCTCAATAATTAAATACGTCGCCTATCCCGGAGATGATCAATCGTGTGTTCCCTTGTCGAAGACCTTTGCGTTATTGTATCGCCATATACCTCGGCTACTGATAGTTCATCCCTCTCATCTGTGACCACAACTACGCGAGACCTAAAGTTACGAACTATCTTCGAGAACTAATTCATTCAGCAGACACGGGATCTGTACTCCCCCTCTCCATAGTATTTATCCCCGTGCGCTCTGTGCGCGCTCTCTCTTTCGCCCCACCTACGGTATATAGGTAATTATCTCGACGTAGTACGATATTTATCATGTATTCTTTTTTTTCTTTACAAATAAATGATTATTTGTTTGTTAAAGCGTACACACCATATATAACTCATATTGACCAAAATTATGCTAACCACACTTTCAGTATACTGTACTAGTGGAAGATGTTAAAACTGGAGACAATGTTGCTTGCGTAGGTGATGATATATTTTTAAAATGTATAGAATATAGAACACGTTCCAAAATGATAGATGTAATGAGTTTTGCTTCAGCAGTTAAATTGAAAATTAATTACTATGCAAAATACAACACAGGATAGTAGTAGATCTGGGGTGAATTTCTACAAAGTATAATTCTGGAATACAAGATAAATTAAATGATATTACGAATAATACAAATAATTTTTAATGAAATGCCAGGGATAATAAATAAATAAATACAGTCGAGTCCTCATATGTCGTCACCCGGATAACTCGACACCGTAGGTTAATTAGTCATTTTCTGTGGTCCCGGCCGACTTACATACACATTAATGTTATTAATGTTAAAAAACTCGGTTTACTCGACATCGTTTAATTCGTCACCACTGGATAAATCAAGATAGTTTTTCTGTTTCACACTTTTTAGACGTCTGATAAGTCGACTCCCCTCCTGAAAAAATGAGTTCACACAGTACAATAAGCTGTGTGGTGTGAACTCATTTTTCAGGGGGGTCGACTTATCAGAATTTATATATTATAGATGTCGAAATTTCCCCGGGGGAAGAGGGACAGGATTAAGTCTTTTATGTCCAACAGATAGCGCTAACTCCGCGAGTACGACCAAGGTCAGGACACGCGTGACCTATTGCTTGATCCGCTATTTTGAGGTTTTTTGAGTCGCGTGTTTTAAGCAAACTTCTACGAGCAGTCAGTTTTATACGACAATAATTAAACTAAAATTGCATAAATCCAGTGATTTCCAATCAAAAATATAATAATAATTTCGGATGATTATGCAACCCCAATTTTATATGACCTTTCGATCAAATAGTTTAATAGAAAAAAACATTTATATTATTTGCTGTCGTGATCGAAACTAATTAAATAGGTGCCAAAACTGATGCAATTACGTATATAAGCAATAAGTAATGCAATAACATCAAAGAAAATTTGAAGTATAATAAAGAATATACAATGAGGTTATCCAAAATTTTATTTTAAAGCGTTTACCAACACAATATTAATGCATTTAAAAAGTAAATACTGGACTAACGTTCAATTAAGGAACGTTTTTTGCTTTACATAAGCTTAATAGTCGACTCACGCAAAAATCACGTGTGGTGAACTCTATCGATAAGTCCCAAAATGGCCGCTGCCGCATAGAATCACGGGAGCGTGTCCTGACCTTCTTTTACAGACCTTGGTACGACGACCTAAGTTATCTTTTCTGTGAGGCATTATTTGGATGAACTAAAGCAGATCATCATCTATCTATCTATATAAATGAAAATGTAATGTTCGTTTGTTCCTACCGATTCCTTTGAAATTTTGACACAACATGGCATTCGAATACGCACCTGTTTTTATATAATATACATGTTTAAATCCCCCACCGGGAGGGAAAAGGACTGGATTAAGGCTTACCGTGAAGAACTCGGCTTCTATTATACTATTTTAGATGCGGTTTTTTGCGTTTTCATAGGGTACGTCAAGAGAATGTACACTAAGAAGGGATTTTTCGAAATTCCTTCCTGCGGGAGAAGTGTTATACATTTATAATAGATACATTTTTATTCACAGCAACGCATGGAGGGTACTGCTAGTAAAAAATAAAGCAGCTAAGCAGTATTCATGTGTCAACTCTCACGTCTCCTTCAACCCTTGCATCAGACATAGATTCTTCCAGATCAGGCTGACTCGTGTCTACTCTTTCTCTGCGTGAACTATGAGTGCTACTAGAAAATTCAGAAGAATTAAGCTCGGCACACATGAAGCCACAATGAACAAAATAAACAGATTTATGGGATTTTTACGAAATTGCTCTAAATAAAAAAGTTGTTCACAATAAAAGTACTTTTTGCAAACTACATAAAAATTACGAGACATTGTTTTTAATTAAACATTATATATAAAGCAATAAACCACAAACAGATGATACTAGAACGTTTATGAATAATATTTTTCGTTGAAAATTAATTTCATAAAGAAATAATCCACACTAACTGAATTAACTCCATTTTGTATACATGTTACACTTAAGATTAACTTGAAATATAATGAAAATAGAACAAGATAACGTTCATACAACATATCTTTAAGTAAAGCAACATCTCTTTAACTTTACTTATTATAAACAAAATCACAGACATAAAACTATAATTTTTAAAGTTTATTTTAAAGATTTCTACATATTATGTAACTAAACAAATTTATTGTATTAATATAAACAAAATATTATCATTATTTAAATTGTTCATTTCACGTGAGAAACTCTACTGTAAAAGATGATTTCGCAGGTGAAGTTTTAAGGTATGAAACGAACAAAACTTTTTATCGCAAACATCACATTTCTTAGCGCTTAAATCACCATTTCTCTGCATATGACGATTTAAATGGTATCTTTTTCCAAATACTTTCTTGCAAATTTTGCATTGGTATTTTACTTCTGTGAGATGAGCCGTGTCTTGATGAGTCTGGAATTCGAGTTTTGTTGCAAATGTTTTTCTACAAATGTCACAACGGAAGTGTGTCTGGTAATTGAAAGTATCGAGATGCCGTTCCAAATGAGTAATATACGAAAAAAACTGTTTACATATATTACATTGGTAAGGTAGCGGTTTGGGGTGTATTTTCGAACAATAAAATTGTAAGTGCAATTTTAATTTATTTTCACTTTCAAAATTCTTTTTACAATTAACGCAATGATGCGGTCGCTTTGCGTGAATGGACTGATGAATGGAGAAACTCGATTTATAACAGAACTTTTTATTGCACATTTCGCAAACGTAAGGACGATCGTCTTTGTTGTGAGTCGTTTGGTGACGTTTTAACGCATTTTTAAACGTATAACTTTTGCCACATTGCTCGCAACGAAACGGTTTTATACCAGAATGGATTCTCTGATGAAGGATTAAATAGGCTTTACATGCAAAGTTCTTTTTACAGATATTGCACTTTTGATTGTGTGTTTTCGAATGTGCTTTCAGCGTGCTTTTACTTTTAAATGGCTTACGACAATAACTGCATACAAACATATTTTCATGTTGAATAGAGCGATGTCTGACATAACTAGTTTTATAATTAAAACTTCTTTTACATATTTCACAGAAATAATTATTTCTACCGCTATGAAGGATTTTATGCCGTCTCAAATAGCGTTTTGTTTTAAAATTTTTGTTACATATATTGCAATGATACTTGTATTCATCTCCGTGTATAAGGATATGTTCACTTAAATACACTTGTGATTTAAAACTTTTGTTACAAATTTGACAAGAATTGATAACGTCAGTTTTATGAACGGTTTTATGTTTCTCTAAAGGACCTTTTGTTCTAAAGTGTTTGTTACATGTGTCACAAAAATAGTTGCATTCGCTATGAATTTTTAAATGTCTGTATAAAGAAGATTTTCCTTTATAACTCTTACTACAAATATCGCATTTGAATGGTCGATCTTCTTCGTGTCTTCTTCCGTGTGATTTCAAACTGGACTCATTTTGAAATTCTTTTTTGCAGATCTTACAATAATGAGATAACGGTTTGTGTGTTTTGTTGTGTCTCTGTAAATTATGCTTTGACGTAAGTCGCTTATCGCAAATGTCACATTGAAAGCGTCTGAGCTGAATATAAGATTTTTTAGGAATTTTCGGAGATGACTTCGCGCCAACTTTTCTATTATTCATTTCGGTGTGATTTTTATTGTTGTGTTCTTTCACGTGTCTTCGGAAAAGAAATTGCCACGTGAACTTCTGATTACAGGTATTGCATTGAAATGGTTTTTTACCAATGTGGAAGAACAGATGTGCTTGTAATATTCCCTTATTTAGAAAATTGCGTTTACACAAATCACATGAGAATTTTTGTTTAGAATGAGATGCAAGCGTAACCTTGACGTATTTCCTTTTAATTCTGTCTTGGATTTTATTGCATTTTCGAACCGATTTCGTCTTTTTGGAATTACATTTTTTACGCATTTCTCTTTTTGAATTGTGACGAATATGATGTTCTTGACTCTGCTTTTCTTCATTAACTGAAAATTTAGAAAAGTAACAATGAAGTACCTATTATATTTTAATAAGCACAAATTGGAATATTTAAACTATGTTAAGTAATATTAAAATGTAAGTAGTTAAGTACTTATAATATTGGTAAAATATAAATGTAATTTTTTTACGTAAACACAAGGTAATAGCTTAGTTTATTGGTTGTTCCGAAAATTAAACATGCAATATTTTTATAAATGAAAATTGTTAAATTGAGCTGTAGTTTCCTTATCGCATTTTAAATTGGGTTTCAACATGAAACTTTGTTTTAAATAAGGGTTGATCAGGAAGTAAAATGGCGTGTAATAAATAACCTTGTAACGTATCCAAACGAAATACAGCTATGACAATGTAATACAGACAACAAGCCAAATGCGTTCTATAATCTTCGAATGCCTTTTTTGCTGATTCTGTTTCACATACGCTTGAAGCCACGAAAAAATTTTGGCTGGTACCTTGGCTAGGAAAACTTCTGCCTACGTACAGCTTGGAAAATGTTTCAGCACGCAGAGAATGCGCTAAACAAATTAATGCTGGAGAGTCTGAAAAAGATTGTCACTGAAGTGGAGTAGTGAGCAGAAGCTAGATCTGGCCAGAGGAGCACTTTCTACCGTTTGTAAGGCTGGTCAATGGAGAATTCCTAAAGTGTCACACAACCTATTTCTTTGAAAATTTCGACTTTAGCTTTTGTATTTGAAGTCTTACATTACATCATCTGCATGCATGGCATGGCAGATGAGCCATCCTGGAATCGGATCTTCAGGCAGTTATGTTTTCAAAATTGTTTAGTTTTGTCAGTTTTTCGCGCGTGGATCCTGATTTCGTGGCTACTGTAATTCAGTGCTGTGGTTTTAACTCGACTTTTAGTTCCCAAATTCCCAACTTTAATCGCAAGTCGCATAGTCTTATTATATTCATAAAGGTATATTAATAAGAAGCAGGCATTTACTTAAAATTCTCGAATCTCTATTACAAGCTACATTTTTGACAGTTAAAATTTACATGTAGTTCTTCAGCTATATTCTAGATTGTACAGATATATGGAGACCGATCTTCAAAATAATTTTAAAAATAAAGTCTTAACGTGTTACTTACTTTGGATATTCATTTCATTCTTGTTAAAGTATTCGTGGGGAGTGGAGAATTCGTTCTTCACATGCTAAAAAATACAAAAACAAGAATACAAAAGAAAATCATTATAAGTTTGTATGTCTAAAATCCGTTATTTTGTAATCTTCGATATTTTTGAAAAGTGCGTTAAATCTAATTTTGTACAAAGTATTTATGCTCCTATAAAATTAACAATTCTCAAAAATATATCAGCAATTATTTATCGTGACATTGTCAGAATGCCAGGCTGCAATTATTCATCATATTTTTGATTTATTCAACTTAAAATATGCTCTCCACTTCAAATTTGCAGTGGCCTGAATCCGTACATCATACGTTTCCTGTGGGCAATAATATCGCACCGGTCATCTAACACGTTCGGGAAGAAAATTTTGAATTGAAGTAACGTGACTTTCGATTTGCATTGGACGTTCCTATACAATTTATCAGGGCCTTCTGTCCGTACGGTTTACATGCCTTGTCTTAGCTTTAATTTATCTAACTTCTTTCTCGAGACGGTCAGTCGGTTTTACAGGTCTACAATTTTTTCAAACTGCAGGCGAATAAACAGAAAACTTAAAATTCTCGAATCTCTATTACAAGCTACATTTTTGACTGTTAAAATCTGCATGTAGTTCTTCAGCTATATTTTAGATTGTACAGCCAAATTACATAGCCAAATTGTCGAAGTGGTAATGATATCGGCTTAGGTTCTAAGGAAAGCTCGTTTGATCTGAAATATGTCGGGACAGAGGCGATCCTACATATAGAGGATGAAAGTGATGCCTGCTTTCAAGGGATTTTAACAATTGAAATATTAAAATACACAAGTGGTAATTATTGAAAAATTAATTGCTTCGGTATCAATTTTATATATCGAATGATTATTTTCAAATCAGAATTCATCAGGAACTATTTCCAATTAACAGAAGCTTCCTACACTTTCGATCTTGTCCATTGTCAAAGATTTTGCTACAGATCTGTTTTTAGTTAATTAATTCCTCTCTGCTAAAAGCAGGAGAGTAGCTTTGTAGGCGAATTTCTGTATTCTATTCCTATTGAATTTTCCAGTTTATTATCGAACTATGGTGCTCGTCTTTATTACTTTATCGTTCTATAATAATAAAAAATCCAGTGAAAATTATGGGAAAGGGTATTTTTTGTCAATTCGCCATACTTTCTCTCTGTTATATATAACAGCCAGAAAAGTCAAATGATATTATTATAAAGTTTAATAATACTGCCGTTTACCACCTTCGCTCTTTTGATGGGCCTGAAAAGCTTAATATCTGGCAAATTCTTCTTATAATTAGCTACTTTCTTCAATAACTCAGAGAATCAAATATGCATATTTTAACTTGTGTAAAATATTCAAAATTTTCATCACTTACCTTTAAATCTTCGTATTCATCTGGGAGATAAACTTGTTTACCATCCTCAGTTTTCACTTTAAAATCCAATCTTTTTAAAACAACTTTACATTCTGATTTTATGCCGTGCTTAATGTCACATTTCTCTTCTTTTATTGCTTCTTTCTTGAAATCTATTTTAGAGTTTACAAAGTTTTTTTGTGTTAAAAAAAAATTCTAAGTAAGTAATTTTAAATTATTTAATAAAATCGATTTCATTTTTACTAATTTAACAGAAAATTTCTTAACAAAAAATATTTAAATACATATTTTTACTAAGTGATTTATTTCTCTCTCTAAACCAAAAAAGGTCATGGGTAACTGAATATTGGTAATATATGATACAAATTATGAACGGTGTGATAAATAATTTGTTTTCATTATTGAAGAGTTAACTGAAGTGATTAAACTATAATTTGAAAAAATTGTAGACCTATAAATTTTTACTGTTGTCCGATCGTTCGTCGTGCCTGAATCTCGAGAACATAGTTAGATAAATGAAATCCGACAGAGAAGGAAACCATAAGGGCGTGAGACCAAGATTAACTACATAAGAACTTACGATGCAAAGCAGATTTCACGTTATTTTAATTCAAAAATTTTTCCCGGAAATGTGTTAGATCGATGACCGGCACAACTCTGTTGTTGAAGGAAAAGTATGATGTACAGGGGCAAGGCACTACATTATTTACAGCAAACACTTTAAATTAAATAAATTTAAATACACACATATATATATAATAACTTGTATTCTATTTACAATATATTATTTATATTTATGAAGTGAAAAACAACGAAATGTTGAATCTATCCTCCAAGGTATACTCGCAAACCCGTATTCAAAGGTTAAACTTTGATTTTATGTACTCGTCTTACTTATCAAAGTTAAATAAAATAAAGCACCTATTAGAAAACTTTAAACACCAGAATCGTATATTACATACATTGATATTAAAAACGTTAAAATAACGACGTCAATGGCTTAAATAAATTTTAAAATAATGTTTACCTTATCAGCAATTTTGTATAACAGGGGGAATGTATGGCGATTGGTCAAAAAACAACCCCATCTTCAAGATTTATACATCTTTGGTCTTAGGATACCTTAAAACGTCGAAGAATGAAAAAAATTGGGGATATTTTCTGTATATATGGATGTTAGTGTGTGTGAGTATGGGGGACGAGTTTGTTCAGCTTGTTTGAAGCTTAATAACTTCTCTGCTTTTCGTCGAAAATTCGTGATATTTAGGAGAGAGGTTTGTATTAGGCGGATTGATGCTGTTTAATTTTGGTGCTTAAAGGTGAACGGGGGACGTGTGTCGTATCTCGAGTAGAATCGGATTTAATGACCATTTTTCTGGTTATTAGCATTTACAATTTTTTGTTATAAAACCCACCTCCATCGTCAAAATTAAGCTTTTGACCATTTTATAATAATTAATTATATTAAAAGTTTTAAATAATAAAATATCGTAAGATGTCGCGATACACGCAGTTTTAAATGTTGCCAGGAAAGTTAAGCAACTCGTTGCTGGATAAGGAAACTGGAGTCGATAAGTTTTTCGATTCCGACTCTGCATTCCTGATAAAAGACCCACTGTTTTCTGGAAATGATTTGCTGTTTATCAATGAAAACAATAAACCAAATACCAACGGAACAACACTTTTCCCTATTTATTTATTTAGCAAATTGAATTCTATCGTATCGCTGTCACATTTTATTTTGTAAAACACCTAAATTGAAATTTTCTCTGTTCCAGAATGCTGATAAATTGAATTGATACACTTAACTCTATCAAGGCCAAATTTTCATAAAATTCAAATATTAGTTAATTTCAAATACACTGTATATAAAATATTGGTTAAGTTTCTTAAATATTATCAATTTAACATTTATATAAATATGAATTTATGCTTTAACTATTCTTCTAATCACTAAAAACATACTTCTATATTATTATGTCACTTACCTTCTTCACTTTTATAACCAGAATTACTCCAAATATTGAAACTGTGTGTGTTGTTTGTAACAATTGACTTTCCATAAATATTAGTCTGCAAAATTAACTTACATTATCAGATGAGACGATCTTTATAGAAAAACAAGTGAAAGATATTCAGTTTTAATTGTTTTATTACAAAAATTCATCTACTTAATTACACGCAGAAGCATCGTGATGCTATAAGAATATGTAAAAATAAAGTTGGTTATTAATTCAAAATATGCCAAATATCATAATATATCATTAACCTTACTTATATCTAAAATATTGAACCATTTTTTAGACCTCGACATGATCCAAAATACTAGAAATGTTAATCAATTCTTTGTAAATTATTCTTCCGGTATAAATCTCATAGCTTTTATATAATTTTGTGCAGTCAATGACACGTTTAATATTTACCAACAATAGACCTTTGAAAAGATATGACAGGCCTAATACTTTTTCTATGTTCTTATCTGGACAAGTAATAAATTCTTTTAATGTAATATATAAAAATAATTTTATAATTTGTTTGATACTTTTGTAAAATTTGATTGACAAGTTTCAGATTTTTACTTAAGGCATTCTTTATAGTGATGTAACGAATAGTATATTCGGTTTCAAGCCGAATATCGAATATTCGGCCAGGAGCGTGGACGAATGGCCGGATATTCGCCAAACTATTCGGCTTGATTAACGCACGTACGAAAATTGGCGCGCAAAACGCATTGTGGCAAGGATCGCGCACCCTGCTGTCTATTAACCCACTGTCACTACGATTTTTTCTTCCAGTAGGTCTAAATTATTTAAATTAATTAACTAAATTATAATTATTAAAGTTAATATGAGATGGCACCTAACGTCTACTTCTAGTGCCAAATTGGTTTATAATTTATGTAATAGCCGTAAATAGCCCGATATGATTAGGCAGTTGTTGGTATTTAGATGTAAGTTATAACTTATAAGTTATTTTATTTGCAATCGATCTTTTTAACTCTTTAATTAAGCACTAAAATTTTGTTTTTACTACGTATTTGTAGACTGAATAGTGCCCTAAGGATATACTTTAGTGGGGACATACGCTCTAGTTTCTCCCAGTTGTGGAACAGTTCAAATATATTATTGGGGAGTTTCTATTTGTGAAGTTTTGTGATATTTTCTTGCTATTGTTTTTGTCAATATTTTTAAAATTAACATCATTTCAAATGTTATCTTTCGCATATAATGAGAAACGCTCCATTCTTTGCTTTATATATAAAATAAATTATATATTAGTTACTCATCTTTTAGAAATAGATAAATAATTCTTTCATTAAATACGATAAGTTTCAATAAAACGTTTCGTAAAAAATATTAAAATATACGCGAATACGAATATAACATAATTAAGTAAACAATAACATTAATGCCCGATACATTCTAACCTACACGCCATCGATGCCATAAGATATCGGGCTAGATAAAGGCTATAATATTATTTAATTACGAAATAATTTAATACTAGAGTTAGATGCTATTTCTTATTAACTTTAATAATTATAATTTAATGTTCAGCACTAATAAAAGTTACCAAAATGATTAATTTACTGTGTTTTGGTTATTTCTTACTCCTGTTTCTAGGTATTCGGTTATATTTCTTCTAATATTTTATTGATACTGTATTTAAGGAAGTTTGTGAAGGAATATTTTCCAGATAATTTATTCATTGTTTCTAAAACTGTATTGTCTTCATTAAATAAATTAAAATTTTAATTAGTGGACGAACTATTGATTTTTTTAATTTTAAAACAACACGTTGATAACGTGTTGATCGTAATCCATCTTATTATTCATATGTAACTGCTGTTTATTACATAGGCTAATTGGATTTGATCGGTTAAATAGTTTGCAGTTTAAAAGATGCTGTGTTATTTAATTAACGTAATTAAAAAGTAATATCAGAAGTGAAGTAAGATCCCTGCTACAAATGATAATTGATAATTTGTCGAGAAAATTAAATAAATCTAAATCTAATGACGTAATAAAGATTCTTTTCTTATTTGTCGACGAGGGATTAGCTCATGTTTCCTTCCTTCTGACGATAACTTCTCAATAACAAGTTATAATATTAACTTTACAAGATTTAGATAAGAAAAAACAAGAAATTATAAAGGAAGGAGAATTAAAACAAGACCCAACAAAAGATATATAAAAAATACTGAAGAAAAATTCGAATAAATTGTTAAGGGAGGGTATTATTTCGACATCTGAAAGGAAAGAATTACTTCCAGGAGAAAACGTGAGTACGCCTAAACTGAATATTCGTATAAAGACACATAAACAAAATAAATGAAGACCTATTGTGGATTTTAAAATGACATTATTATATAATTTAGGAAATTTTATTAAAAATTCGTTACAGGCTATATTAAATTCAGAATTTAGTGTGAAAAATGCTGATAATTTAATTTTAAAATTAGAGGCAGAAAGAATTTTACCAGAATATAAACTAATGAGTCTAGACATTGTGTCAATGTACCCCTCAATTACAAAAGAAATGATTATACAAAGTTTAAGTGAGTATAATACTCCTAAATATCTAATAGGTTTAGTAATTTTTGCATTAGATAATAATTTTTTTTTACAGTCAATGGAAAGTATTATCGTCAAAGGGACGGAATTTCTATGGGTTCAGTTATAGGCCCAAAATTAGCAGAAATCGTCATGATAAACAGATAAAACCTTATCAAGATTGGGAGGAATAGTATTCCTTGCACGGTATGTAGACGACATAATTATCATATACAATAGTAAAGTAACATCATCTGAAAAAATATTAGAACAACTTCTACATGTGACACTTTGCGAAATATAGTCCTTCAAAGTTACTCTATGTGAAATTTGCCTATACTTTTTCTTATCACCAAACCCTCCCATAGATGCATGTTTCTTTACCTCAGAGAACAGTACTTTTTACTCACTTGTGTATCATTCTCGTGGTCATATTCTAAAGGTTCTGATTTAATTCTTCTACAAAACTTCTTATCATCTGTATTTAATTCTTTCTTGAAATCTTTTAATACAAAATTTTCTTTACTTGGTTCAAAAGTAAAATCGAAATCTTTTGTATCTAACTCTTCTTTTATTTCCATTTTATCAGTTTAGAATACTTTCCTATATCAACACTGTGTAATTAATGAAAGAAAGATTTTAAAACAGTCGAGCTGAAATTTATATTTGCATAAATAAATGAATAAAGTTCATATAATTCTAATGTACTTACCTCTTGTAGTTGAATAGAATATTATTAATTAATATCAATTAATAAATTTTTGCATTAAGGTTATTCCAAAATTTAGTACAAGGAAGAAACTCAAACGTAATGTTGTTAGTGTTATAGCACTAAACAAACGAGTACAAGCTCGAAAGAAAGTCGAGGGGTGGCACTTGGCCAGCCCACGTGATAATTTGTAGCTGTAAAACTCACGTGTTATATGGTAAGCAATTATTGTTTCTAACATCGACTTGTCAATATTTACAGACAATTAAAATATTATTGTAAAAAGAAATTTAAAATGAATTAATAAAATCAGATATAAATATCAAATTATGGGCGATTCTACTTTATAATATGTTTTCTGTTTTATTTCCTAAATCTATAGAGGTCAAGGGTTAATTTGGGTCATTGCTTACGCTTCACTACATTCTGAATAATGGACAAAGTAGTTAAGCTTCAAATAACGTTACGTTATTTGAGGCTTTTACGTCCTTAGAAATGATATTTGATTCACTGGTTTGATCTTAGATAATGATCAATCAATTATAAAAATTGTCTTAAATTTGGAAACAGAATATGGTCAATTGAAATAATTATAAACGAGATATCAGTCATATAACTAATTAGATAAATCGTCCACATTATGCTTCCTACATCTTTACTGTATTCATTTAACTACCGTATAATACAGCCGTAGCTTAAACATACTAAACTTTACAAAGAAAATTCCATTTTCAATAATACTTTCACGGCTGTCCCAACAGTAAGAAAATATATCAAAAGGCCAAAAAAATATTATTATGCCTACATTATGTATTTTTGGACTGAAGGGACCTTCGATTGCGCACTTGTACTGTACATAAATGCAAAAACAGTTGCGGTTTCTTTTTTTCTGCATGTGTAAATATTTGTAAGATTGTGTGTGTGGGACACAATTTTATAAAACCCTTTTCAGCTTAACAACTTCTGTTTATTTTATCGAAAATTTCTGAAATCTTGCAGGGAGATGCGAGTATTAGGGGAAATTACGCTATAAAAATATGTTATACAGGGTGAAAAGAAATAGAGAATCACGTGTCATATTTCGATTGAGGTCGTACTTAATGACGATTTTATTCCTAATTAGCATTTTTAACTTTTTATAAAACTGATCTCTACCCTCAACAATTGATATTTTTGCCATTTTATGAAAATTACTAATATAAAAAGTTTTTAAAATTAAATCTAACAGATGGCGCTAAACACAGTTTAAGATTTGGACGGGAAAGTTACACGACTCATTGATAAATTTTTAAAGCATTCGATCGAAATGCTTTACGATTTATCTTTAATCTATTATTTGTTTTATCGTATCGCATGTTCTATAATATTCATCCTATTATCCAATGTTAATTAATATCGATTCATCTAAATAATTAATTCTGTTTATTTTCTTCTTCGTATTCGAATTTTAAATTAGGATCTAATTCGTTAGCAAATTTTATGATTATTTCAGTTTCTACAATTATATTTTTTTTATCTTAAATTATGAATTTCATCATCTGTATATCTTAAGAATACGTTTCATTCCGTTCAACTGGGCTAATTCAATGTTAAAGTGTGGTGAGTGGCATAAATTACAACGGAACTGACGTAACATTTATCTTTTCCGTCTTATTTTTTTTTTTTTAACGAAACAAACCGCACCAGGTCAAAGGTTATTAGTAGGCCTATAGTTATAATGTCAAGTTTTACCTTCGCTCCTTAATTAATAGCAGGAGTTCGCAGAATTTAGGTCCAGCTGGATTTTCGAATTTTTTGCTTCGAAAATTAAATATCCTACTACAGTATATTCTTATATTAAAACACTACACATATGCCACCTTATAAAATGCAGCCGTGTTTATTCAATCTTTATCCCATGGAACTCGCACGACCCGCCGGCGTACAAACTCGCAGCATTCCGAGCGCTCGCTGCACGAGCACACACACACTGCAGTAGTACCCAAGACAAAAACAAAGAGATAAACTACATCATCAAGCTAGCTCAGAAGAACGGGATCAGTCCTAAAGCTTTCATTGGCAAGAGTACGACACGCAATAAGGAGCGAAACCTCCTAAATACAGAGGAGTTTACATTGATGGAATACAGGGCGGAACTGGGCAGCATCTATAGGCGTATAGGAACCGCCACTAACAAAAGAATAATATATAAACGGAATCCCACTATATACCAGCTGCTAAGAGCGGATAAAGACGCCATGGACACTAACTTCCTTCCGGGGGTTTACAGGATCCCTATTACGGACACACGGAGGCAAAATAAGCTATTTTACATCGGAGCCACCAGAAGATCACTCAAGGAAAGGCTGGCGGAACATCAGAGAAATATAAGAAGCGAACAACCATGCACAGCGTTGGCGACTTACGTCCTGGCAGATCCCCAAGAAGTCCAAGCTGAATGGGCACAAGCAAGATTAGTACAAGCAGTTCGCAACATAAAGCACCTCCGGTATACAGAAGCTTGGCATATCTGCAAAGCAAGCCAGAAAGGACAATCTATCAACTTCAGAGAGGCTAGTAAAATATCTGCAGCCTGGCGCTCAGGCGACATGTAAACGTCAGAAACCGTAGTTATTGTCTCTGCACAGCTCCTCTCCTTCCCGATGTTTTGTGCGCCGTTCGGCTTGCACCATAGTTTATGTTTGTACTTTACTTTTAATGTCTCCAAGGAGCATATTATTTTTCATTGTCTGTTATTTATCTTTATTTTTATTTTTATCTTATTCTCATGTAATGTGTTATTTAATACGCATCGATGTAGAGATGGCGCATGCAATTCTCTTTAGAATATTTTTAAAAACGTTCCAAAGTTTGTTCGCTTTTGCAAATTTTCGATGTGTTCGATTTTTTCTTTTTTTCTTTTTCTTTTTTGGATATTTTCCTGAAGAAGGTCGTTTAACACGACCGAAAACGTTCGTACCGAATAAACACGGCTGCATTTTATAAGGTGGCATATGTGTAGTGTTTTAATACGATATGCAGTCTACGACGAGTTATATTCTTATATGTTCGAATCTATATATATATAGGCCTATATACGAGGGCTGTTCGGAAAGTTCGCGGCCTTGCCTATATGGGGCGCTGCGATCAATTTAATTTTTGGCGGGAATAATTCAGTCATCTTTGCTAAAGATACGATACAAATTTCCGCTTGATTTGTCGTAAAGTTTTTTCACAACAGCTTATCAGATAGTCGGTGTGCACATGCTTTGCCAAAAATGGAAAAAATGGAGCCTCGTGCAGTCATAAAATACCTGACGAGAAAAAGGTTGACCCCATCTCAAATCAAAGCTGACATGGATGAAGTTTTGGGAGAGTCTGCTCCTTCGTACACCATTGTGGAAAAAATGGACAGCCCTTTTTAAATCTGGCAGAGAGAGTGTGGAAGATGATCCTCGCAGCGGACGGCCGTCAACTGCTGTCACTGAAGAAAATATCGACAAAGTTCACAATTTGGTGTTAGCAGATCACCGTTTGAAAACGTGTGAGATAGCTGAGACAACAGGCATCTCTGTCGACCGAGTTGCACCACATCCTAACCGAAAATTTGGGTATGACGAAGGTCTCAGCAAGGCGGGTGCCGCGTCTGCTAACCGCCGAGCAAAAACGTGTTCGCACTTTGATGTCAAAGGAGTGTTTGGTCTTCTATCAGAAAAACCCACAGGATTTCATGCGTCGGTTTGTCACTACTAATGAAACGTGGGTCCACTACTACACTCCTGAAACAAAAGAACAGACGAAGCAATGGAAACATCACAGTTCGCCATCACCAAAGAAGGCAAATACAGTTCCATCAGCGGGGGAAAGTGATGGCCTCGATTTTTTGGGATGCTAAAGGAATCATCATTATTGACTACCTAAAAAGAGGAAAGACCATCAATGCTGTCTATTTCTGTGAACTTTTGGAAAAACTGAAGAAAGAAATCGAAGAAAAGAGGCCACACTTGAAGAAGAAAAAGATTCTGTTCCACCACGATAATGCACCTGCACATTCCGCCAGAATCACTGAACAAAAGGTAAACGAACTTCGCTTCCAATTAGTTCCACATCCACCGTACTCACCTAATTTGGCCCCCAGTGACTTCCACCCTTTTTCCAAACCTAAAAAAATTCTTGGTTGGAAAGAGATTCCACTCAAATGACGAAGTCATCTCTGAAGTGAACGAGTATTTTGCACACCTTGACAAATCGACCTATTGTGATGGCATAAAAAAGCTAGAACATCGCTGGAATAAGTGCATTGCTAATAAAGGAGACTACATTGAAAAAAAAAAAGCATTAACATTATTTTGTTTGTTGTTCTATTTGAGGCCGCGAACTTTCCGAACAGCCCTCGTATAATCGAGACGGGTTGATAATAATAATCAGCGCAGAGCCCAAACGGTTAGGAGTTGAGAGTTGAAATTTGGTACACAGAGAACGTACATTAAGAACAGGGTTGGCATGATTTAAAAAAAAAAATGTTTTAAAACATTTATTAAAACATGTTTTAAACATAGACATCTGATTTAAAACATTTTTTTAAACCAAATGTTTTAAAACAATTAAAACATGGTTTTTATTAAAAAATAAAACAGTGGGATCTTGTAAAATAGAACAATAAATCAGAAAAACTTTAGTGTAAAACTCAAGAATGTACAGAATGTTTTATTCAGTATAAAATACAGCATTTTTAAATGTTTCTTTATGAAATGGCATTTTTAAGATTTGCATGTACAGTACAAAACCAAAACAGTATTGACAACAGTGGCTTCTTCAGCTTGAAAAATTTCCTATTTTCAGAAATATACAACGCTCAGTAGTGTTGTTTAGGTGATTGAAAACTTTAACCTCTTTAATGTTGATATCTTGAGCCAGTAAGTTTAAAATATGAGCAGTGCAACCATCTAAATTTTCTATCATTGTTAATGTTTTTCTCATTTTTTTTTCATGTTGTTTGCATTGTCATTTACCAGGCTTCTTACTTTACAGCCATACTTTTAATTGCATTTTTTTATTGCTGCAGTTGCAATAATTTCCAAGTAGTTTGATGCGTGCCTTTCTGCGCCTGTATCAACTGAGTCAATCAAATGAACTGTTCCATTAGGATTAGTCACACAGACACAAACCACTGGTTCGTAATGGATATTACTCCATCCATCAATGGCCATATGGACTGTAATATCCTTTAACTCATCAGCTGATTCATTCTCAGTGGAATTGTGTACAGTGTCCAGCAAGGGTCTCCCAATTTCCTTTCTGTGTGGAGGGTCATATCCAGGTCGCAACATCTGACAAACATTTTATAAATTCGGGGTGTTTTACACGAGTAAAGGCTGAATTGGTGGCATATGTAAATTTTGCGCATTGGAGATCCAATTGCATTATTTGATTAGTTGAAGTTTTCACAATAAATGGATCAATGCATTGCAATTTTACTTTGCTTTGGGATGCAGTGCCAGTGCCACTAGTGGAGCCAGAAGTGGTGGCGGAGCGCTTTCCCCTGGTCTCAGACTCAGGCTCCCGACTTTCTGACTCCTGCCAATCTAAATAACAAATATAGAAACAATAAATTAATTGCTAATTAGGTGTATATTTTTAAAATTATTACATTCAAGTCGGACCAGTGCAATATAAAATGATACATTTTAGGATAAGAACCAAAAATAATACACTTTATGCATGAGTCTAATAATTTACACACTTCTGTATGTTCAGTTCACAATGATTACGATATATAATTGTATACTATTGACTTTAGTTTCCGAGGCCTAATTAATTTCCTCTCGGAAAATTTTTAATCTATTGATTTTTTTTATATTAAATAATTATTTCCACGTAAAAGCGAATCTGAATTGCCGGGGAATAAATACCCCCAAAAAACGTGTTTTTATAGAAAAACTATATGAAAAATTTAAAATAACCAAAAAATGCTTTTATTAGATAAATATAGCTGCAGGAATTGTTGCTCTTTCATTTGACAGGCCTGAAAATTCACACGTGCAGTCTACATCGTTTACAAACCAGTAGTAAACAATACATTGTTTACTGTATATGTACCAGCCCATACATTTTTGGAAAAGGACCGTTTTTTTCGTAACGCTATGTAAACTGCCCGAGAGGGCAGAACTATGTAACTTGGGCAGAAGAACTTAAGAATATCTATATAGGTACAAATTGAATTATGACCCAGGTGAAACTTTATAGCAAGCTATAGAAAATATTAAAACTTATAATGGTTCAAAATACTCACCCAGCTGTTGCAATTCCTGTATATCATCCTGCAGGTGGTTATTTTCAATACGTTTTTTCGTACGAGCGACTAATCCAGCCATTTCTTTCCTACATATTTATCATTACACCCTATTTGCCGGTTTTCCTGGATTTCCAGAAATTAGTTTATACTGGTTCCAGATATTATCAAGCCTTCTTCCTGCACTCATTTTTTACTTAACAAGTAACAATAATAATAATAATGTCTTTTACATCCAAATAATATTACAATACATTGGCTGTATTGCTAACAGTCCTGGCATGTGCTGTCAGAAAATCTCCTCTTAGTGATAAAAGTCAGCGTGTCACGTGCTTTTATGACCCATGACAGTGAAAAAATTTCCCATTTCCATGTTCATATTTAGCTCACAAGTCAGAAAAAGTTTATTTACTAAATTTATGTAATAAAACATTATTTAAAAATTTAAAACATTGTTTTAAAACAGTATTTTATAACGTATTATAAAACTGTTTTAAAACAAAAAAAATGTTTCTAAATAAAACGTGTATTATTGGTTTATTTAAAAAAAAAAAAAAACATAAATTTGCCAACCCTGATTAAGAAAGGATTTTTCGAAATTCCCGCTCCGGGGGGAAAGGACAGGATTAAGGCTTCAACAATGGAAGTGTTAAGAGAAAGCGATATGCAAGATTTACAAGCGCAGATGTGGTTTTTTGCGTTTTTTATTGTATTTTAATAGGGTACGTCACGAGAATGTACATTAAGATACTTTCCATAATTTATTGACAAATACATTAACTAAGTACAACACTATTAAATCGTCACGGTTGTTAAATGCAGTGGCGTAGCTAGGGTTCAAATCTGGGCCCGGTGCGGAACCAGATTTGTAGGCCCCCGAAAAAATTTTTCGGGTCTTTTTTCCTGATTTTGGGGCCCCTATAAGCCTGTCACTTTCCAGGGGCCCGGTGCGGACCGAACCTACCGCACCCCCTAGCTACGCTACTGCTCGGGCGGATCTACATAGGGACTAATAGGGCTTAAGTCCTGGGCCCCCAAGTGTCAAGGGCCTACAAAAATTGGATTATTATCATAAATTTTTTAATACGTTTTATTAACAATGAGCACTTATTGTATAGTAAAAAATACTTAATATTAATAATATAATAAAAATTTATAGTGTTATTTGCTTTATTGTAATTAATGTAACGTAATTAATCAGGTCACCAAGTTGCAATTTTAAACCCCAATTTAAAGATTCTTAATCTAACAAAAATGGGGCTCCATTGGACTTCAATAAGCCCTAGGCCCCGAAAAACCTAGATTCGCCCCTGGTCGGCCTACACGTAAAGTACATTCGGTGGGAACAATGTGCTTTATATGGTAAGCGTAATTTTTCGATATTAATAAATCACCTATTAAAATGATAATAATCTACCAAACACGTGCAATAATTATAATTTTCTATACAACCACAACATGTGGAATTATTTTAAAAGGTAATTCGTTTTATAAGTATTTATTTTATGCTGCAAATCTCTATAAATGCAAATAAATTATGTAGTAACTTGTTAATAACAAGTTACTAAATGGAGTAGATTCAAAATCCATAATCCTGCATTTAAGTATAAACATATAAATTCTGTCTGGAGTCCGATTATCTGTGTGTCTTTCCCTAATTTCTAGAATTAGGTACATGAAAGTCGAAAGCAGAAAGCTTTGGGAAAACGCCCCCCCCCCATAAACTATATACGAACTTTCGGTTTACACTAAATGGCTGTTATCTATTTACGTAGATAACCAACATTCAATTTAATTCTATTTGTTAACAAGAAAACTATGATATACAGTACAGTACAAGACACTACTAGAGTTGAGAACATTGTGACGTTGTCACAATAAATAACTGCATGTAACTTCTGTCGTTCCTACGTGTATTGGTTTCTTTTCATTCTTTCTTATAACAATAAATTAAACGGAAACACGCAACTCTTCGCTTGCCCTTCGTTATTTCCAAACGAATTGCAACCCAGAACTCACCACGAGGAGGTGGCTGCGTCAGAGTTCCATCGAGAGTTGAAAAGAATGCAACCCCACACATGATTAGCATCACTTATGGAGTTTCATTCGTCCTAACTCACACTTGAATAACATGTTTTACGCTAATTAAATAGTTTAATAAGAATTAAACTTTGTACATTTGTATAGTACATTAAACTTACCGTATAATTCCTATATAAACTAATGCATGCAATATTCTAACTACCGACAATAAAAGTCAGTGGTTAGTATGTATTGTGAAGCAGATAGTTATAATAGTAACGATACATACCATAATGAAATATAATGCGCTAGGAATGCTTCTCGGAGCATATTCGTAATACAAATTAAAAATAGAAAACGATAATACTGAACAATCGTAACACGAATCGTTAACCATCGCCGAAAGAACTCGGAAAAGTCACAGTAGTCTTTGACTCCCTTCGGTGCCTTCTCTCTAGAACTTGCCTGAAATTTAAAGATGGGGGAGACAAAAGCCTTCCACCTCGTTCGTGTCTATTCTCTTGGATGTAGGCGGTATTTCAAAGAAGATGAATCCACCCCGTTTGGCACTCTCCTGTTCGACTTTCGCAGAATGTAAAGCATGGAGAGAACCTATTGAATTTATGTATTATGACACGTAAACTAAAATTTCACTTTTATTGTTTAAATTTTATGCATTTCGAAAAAATTTCGCGTGTTAAATGAAATTTGAAATACCTTTGAATTCAATATTCTATCTCCCGTCGTTGTATTTTGATTCCTTATGAATCGAAATTCATAGTTCACTTACTTGCTATGAAAATGTTTCTCACAGAATTAGAGAAACAGGCGAAAACAAGAAAGAGGAAGTTTTTTTTTATCCAACAATACGACGCCACAATGGAAACATTGAACAATGTCTTCGAACAATTGGTTATTATTGACAAATACGTGACGTGCAATTACGTCATAACATTAATCGATTTCACTTAAAAAATTAAAATGATTCCATTTTCTAAGAAATAAAATTATTAAAATGAAATTTACAGATGCCAAATGAATTCATTTATTTTAATGTTATCTTATGTTTTGGAACGTTCAAACAGGAATTTCTATTATACACCCACAGATGAATTATATATACATATATGTTTTTTTTTTTTCTTTTCTTTTCGGGGGCTTCAATTCGCGGAAATTTGCAAATAACTCCGGGCGGGTCAAATTTGACAAGATTTTAATAGTTTTACTTGTTATGTATACACGAAACATTAGCAAAAACAAGACGCATTTCGAAATCACCAGTGTTTTACATCATTAGACAGGAAACAATATGCAAAAATTCAAAATATAGTCGTAGATTTTGATAGGATGCCGAAAATTTTACTATTATAAAATAGAACTGAAAAAATTAAAAGAAAAATTATGGATAGCTTTATTATTTAGAAGCAAAGAATAATTAATATAAATTTGATCATAATCGGTTAATGAGTTGTTTAAAAAGACACATAAAGTTAATTACCGATACAAGCGTTAAGAAATGTGATGCTTGTGAAAAAAAAATTTTGCACGAATCTTGCTTTAAATATTCACATGCGAAGCCATCTTTGACCATAGAATTTTTGTTGTGAGATTTGTTTAAACAAATTAAATGCCAACGTCATAACCCACAAAAACGTTTACAACACGAATATATGCCGCCAGCAACCGGTGAAATCGCACATGTACGGTCTCAGGACACTCATGCGTATTTTGTAACATTGATTTCGTCACGACATCGTGTATATTAAAGACCAAAATACAAATTTTTCGTAGAGATTAATGTAAACAGATAGTAATCATAACCTGCATTGACATTTAGCGCGCGACCAACCTAAAACTGGCAGCGGTCCGTTGACTTCACGTGACGATATTTTGACCTCGAATATCTCGGCTCATAGATCAAATTTCAAAATTCTGGCTTCGTCACGACATTGGCTTTATCGAGTTGTACATATTTGCAAAATACCATGTTTAATGGTCGGGCGGTTTCTCTAAATTTCAATTACACACGAAACACTTTTTGAGTTTTGAAGAGCTACGCTTACGCTTCTCTCAATTATAGTATTGCGATTGCTAATTACGTAAAAATTCTGTTTAATTTAAAAAAAATCACTTGTAGTAAAACCAGTTAGAAATTGTTTTTTAAATTCCAAGAAAAATCATAAATGTAAAACTTCAATAATCTGTTTCTCTATAAAAGAAGAACAATGGCTTAGACCACTGTTGCGCGGACCTCCTCAATTCTAAAGGAGATTCCATACGTTGTTTTTCAGACAACATAAACATAAATTGCTATAAATTGCTGCTCCGGAATGGCTGCAATTGATGAACAACGCTAACTGTTACTGCTGGAAGCTTATGATTCAAGCTTTCAATAATTAAAATTTTATTAAGATAAAAGGCAATAATATCTTAAGTCGAACCGATTGTCATTTTTAAATTTATTTATTTTATGAAAATTATTTTTGCAGTTTTAAATAAAGAAGATTTTAATGTAAAGAAAAGATGAAAAATTTAATAAAATTATTTCAGGATGAGATTCATAGAGGGCGCGCTAAGTTTTTCAATATGGCGGCAATCTTTTTGTGTACTGCTTCAATTTTCCTGAAATTCGAGTACGTTTTTGTTATTTCTAATTTATTTTTGATCTAATCATATATTTTTTATATTGGTAAGTAATTAAGTAAAAATTTATCGATGTAATCATTTTTTCTCCAAGCTTTGCCCTCTTGGAAAATTTTCTTCGAACGTCCATGTTTGCCTGAGTAAAGTTGGTGCTAACTTGACAGCTTGGTTCTTGAACCACGTGTCTGCGAAAAATCACGTGCAGGTCCCCGACACGTGGTTGAAGAGGCGATTGTCTGCGGCCTTCGAGTGCTTTTTCATCATCTATTTTTTGCGTTTTTGTTTTGCTCGGGATTAATTTGGTACTAATTTCATTATTTTCTGTGCTCTCGGTTAGATTTTTGGTGTCAGTTACGTTAAAGTAGCGTTTAATTAATTAGGCTTTTCCCAGTTTAGTTGTTTTGGTTAGAGTTAAAGAAAGGGTATCTTCTATTTTCTTAATTACTTAGAGTTAATTAGATGAATATTAATATCCCCCTAATATATATGTATATAGTAAGGCAGGTGTGACTATTGTTGACTGCTTACAGTAAACCGTGTAAGCTGAGATCCATGCGTAATTAGTCCATCAGAGCTGGTTTATACAAGCCATCACAGCATAAGATGAACCCTTTTTCAATGATGCATAAGAATAACAGGTTGCCTCACTCGTGGTAATGGGAAAGATTAGCATTCTTGTAGTTCAGGGTGGCGGAAAACCTTTCTCAGCCCGCGTGCCATATAGTAAGTACACTTAGCTTTAAGGATGTTTATTTGTGCCAAAGTTTTAGACTTCGAATAACAATATTTAAAGAAATTAAACGAATTAGAATAAATGTACAAAAAACTTATTGTAAAAAAGATGATTGAAAAAGACAGATGATCAATCAAAATCGTATGATACGTTACGTGACAGATGATTTCTCTATATGTGCCACTTTGGGCATGCGTGCCATAGGTTCGCCATCCCTGTTGTAGTTGATCACATAGTGAGGCATTGTTGAGTCTTTAGAAGATAACATGGAGTCCACATTTTGGATGCATGTTTTCTAGAAAATGCTTATTATTGAGCTTGCTTATCCACAATTGCCACATTTGTAAGGTTTTCGATAAAGGAAAACTTGGTTGTCGACCACCATAAATGATTGTGCTGGTCGAGTACTGGGTGAACAGCTTTTGATTAAATTTTTTCTCATGGCAAATATGGAACAAACTATTTTTATATATAAATTTTGCTTTTTGTGCTACTACATAACATAATTAAAATATCAAAGTCCAAAACTGCATTAAACATTGGTGCCATTATCTTATACACTATATACACATATAGTATATCCTATTTATTAAATGACATAGAAGTCATTTAATAAATAGATTCAACAAAATGTATTTATACTATTTTAGAAATTTTTAAACTGGCATAATGTGCCTTTCTCATCCAGAATTGACCTGGAACTATCACTACTTGTCACATTTGGTGTAATTACTCCCAAATTAATTAAAAAACAGTAGACACCCTTTCATAAACTTGAACTTTAGACCATGTTTAGATGATTTTTGGCATATTGACAGTAGGCTTTGGTAGGGGTTATCCTTTCTGTTCTCTGCCTGTTGTGTTTTTTTTTTGTAGCAATTAATTAGGTTTTATTTAAGTATCTGTAAGTTTTGGTTCATTGTTTTGACATATTCAACATCCTTCAGCTTATGAGTTGTTCCTTCTGGTTCTTTTTTGATAATTTATCAGTGTCTTCTTTCTATTTTTGAGTATTTTTTATATTAGTTCAAAGTCCACACAAAAAAATGGGGAAATTTGTAGATATCATTAATTGCCCAGAGATTGGTAGTTTGATTATCTACAAGGATAACCATACTAAAACAAGAGATGCTGTTAACAATCTTTCAGGTCTGCCAGACTGCGTTTATTAATGATGGAGTGTCTCACAAATGAAAGATTGCTTGTTAGTTATTATAAGGTAACATTATTGATGATAAGATAACAGCAGTAATGGACACTATAAAAAAATATTCCTACATTTCTTCCTTCTCCTAGTTCTACATATTTGCAAATACTGAAGACTAACATGACCAACACAAAGATAATACAGGAAACTGTCAGAAACAATTGTCTTTTGGCTCTCATGCAATCCTTATATATTTCACTAAACGTATTACCACTACTCAGGCTAACATTAGGATAGCACTCATTATGAACATTAAACCAAATAATTTAGGGACTTCAGCGAGTTCTCTTAAACCTGTTAGTAGTAGTGGAGTGCAACACAATTGAGGTCACAGCAAGAAAATGTAGACAGTCACTACATTTATGAATAAGGTTAGTATTAAATACTCAGAAGAAAGAATTGAAAGATAATATTATTTAATGTCTCTGATGATTCTGTCAGAGGAACACACTATACAGTAGACCCCTCTATAACACGGTAGAAAAGTTCCGTGTTATATGAATCCGTGCTGTACAAGTCAATTAAATACAGATTTTTCTTATAATACTAATTATTTAATAACAATAATTATTAATAAGCTTGCATATTTAAATTGTGATCTTTTAATAAGTTAGATCTGTCATCCAATGACCCTAATACTTGATTTGTTATAATCTCTGTTTTCTTATAAACAGCAATTAGAAACAAAGAATAAGATGGAGTACTATAAATGTAGTAAAGGATTAAATCCAGAGGATTATTCCATTGGAATAGGTCTAGTTATGAAGACAATCAATTAACACTTTACAATTGTATGCATTATGCAGAATTCATGGCCTCTTTGGATAAATTGATAAACTCTATGCAAAATATTGCATCCTGAATTTCTTTAGATATTAATAATAAAAGAAGATATAACTATGAAAGAAACCAACCACCATTATAGGCATAGAATAATTTATCTGGAAAGGAAATGTCCATTGTCAGAGTAAACTATTACACATTTATTTGTCAGTTATAAAGATTTATTTTATGCAGCACTAACAAAGCAAAGATATTTTTATAAAGCTGTTACAAGTTTTTTATCAATTTTGAGTACACTTTTACAAAATTATTGCACTAATGGCTGAATTATTTATATATACAGTGACCTCTCAGTTATACGTCTCTAAAGGGACTAATGATAAAAGTCATATAAATGAGAGGGTTGTACAAAAGAGAGATCGTCCAACTTGAATGAAAAATATCAAAAATATAAATGTAACTTTCTCATTATTGATTACCACAGTTAAAAGCATTATTTCTTTTAAATTCAAAATACAAAGTTAAATCTGGCAACGTTGGTCACCCAGAAATTAATGTTCATAACCAAGTTTTGCTGCAAAAGTGGGCCTGCAGAGTGGAAGTTTTTAGAATCGCTTCGTTCTATTAGCAAACGTTTTCACAGCCCCTCCTGGGCTCTTCTTCAGGCTTCGTCGAATAGGCCGTTAACATTCGAAAATATTCAATTTAAATTTCTTTCCGGAATATTATCACGTGCGGCAGCTGGATATTTGTACTGCGCATGCTCGATGCTCCTCTCCTTTAAACGCTGTTTTCTAGGACAACCTGCCATGCGCTCGATAGGATCATTTCGTCCTTATGATTAACGCAGGTGTTACGTAATCCAGCCTTAAATATCTCTATGGCTTCTAGCCATTTCAATTGCTGTGGGTTATAGCTGGGTATAATGATTTTTGCCGCATGCAGGTCCGCCGTTATCTCCTCTTCCGACGCGTACGTCGCCAGGGCCGTGGTGTATCTACCGTGGTGTATGTCTGACTCGTGCTCCTTTAATCTCACTTTTAACGCACGTTTCGTGGAACCAATGTATGTTAATTGTCTATCGCACCTGTGATCTTCTAGTGGTATCATATATACTCCCGGAAGCCTGTCGGGGTTTGGTGGGTCTTTACTGTTGCTTAATATTCTGAAGAGAGTCTGACATCTTCTGTACACGATGTTAATTCCTTGACGGTTGGCCACGGTTTTGTAAATGGATTTCAGCACTGGATTGTATGTGATAGGTATCCTTTCATTTTCCTCCTGTGTGATATTCAATGGTTGTGCTGTTTGCTTATTTTCCTTTTGGGAGTTCTCATGTCTTCTAGACAACTTTTCAATGAGCGTTTTGCTGTATCCATGGCTTATAGCAATATTTTGGATATGATTGAGCTCCGTTTCGAGCGCTTTTTTTGTAGATGAGTGCATATGAGCCCTTCTCACTAATGCTCGGAAGGCAGCTATTTTGTATTGAAAAGGATCATATGAATTTTCTAGGAATATATGTGTGGAACGTGCTAGGCTTTCGGTATACTGATGTAAGTATATTAGCTCCTTCAAAGTTGATATCTACGAAGCAATTCTAAAAATAGAACCACACCGGGTAAAAAAGGTTAGAAGGGTTTCCTTTAAAAGCATTATTTCTTTTAAATTCAAAATACAAAGTTAAATCTGGCAACGTTGGTCACCCAGAAATTAATGTTCATAACCAAGTTTTGCTGCAAAAGTGGGCCTGCAGAGTGGAAGTACAGTACTGTATTTCTTTTGTTAAAATCTCCATAGTGTAGAAACTGGAAGTATGTGGATTTTGGAAATTTCGTTGGCTATATGAAGGTTACTTTGACATAGTTAAATATTAAGTTAAATGTCAGGGAAGTTTAATTTGTCAAAATTTGAAAAATATGCATGTAGATAATTGAGGCATGACACAAAATTCATATCAAAATCAATATATACCTGGCAACAGTAGTCTGGACATACATGACAATGTTCACTAAAGGGTTATGACATTACTACTAGTTTTATCTAAACATATAGCCAGCAGCCATTCTCTTTCTAAAAACATATGTTATGTTGAGTATCCTCTTATGTTCTTATTATCCTCGTCAGTATCCTTGTTATGTTCAGATAATTCTCTCTGCTTTCTTATTTTCCTGTTTGAACTATGGCAAAGTGATTCAATTCCGTTCTTGTGATTGACAATTATGATGGAAAAGTGAGGGAAAAATACATTAGTCTAAAACATTTGTAAGTGTTTAGAACTGAGAGAGTCGTTTAAATGAGAGATTTTAGAGATTTTCTTCCATAGGTTTCAGCCAAGACCACTGAAAAACATTTCATACCTGAGAGAGTTGATTAAGTGAGAGGTATAGATGGTGATTCAAAACTTACAGTTCAAATTTTCAGAAAAGATAGAGAATGTAAAAACAAACTATATTCACATAGCATAGTAACATATTCATTTAGCATAGTGTTTTTCAATCACTGGTCTGTGGAAAAATGTTTGATTATATTGACACTAGCACAGTTTATTATGGGTGATATTTAAATAGCATTCTGGAGTTATCTTATGTAAAGTAACTCTATATAAGCATAAATAAGAATAATTCAAAGTCACATATAATTACCAGTTTATGTAAAATTATCCATAATTTTATCTGTCTACAATTAGAAAAAGGTTGGAAAATACTGTTCTAGCACATTAGAATGGCATTTCTGATCATACATTCCTATGTGAATATGGTTTGTTCTTATGTTTTCTGTCTCTCATAAAAGTACAAACTTTTGTGTGAGGCAGAAAACACATGAATTTTTGAATCACACTGTATAAATAATTTAAATAATTTTCTCTGCTAACATATATAAATTAAGTAAGACAAAAACCTTTCACACTTTGTTTCTAGCAGTTTAATCACTAAGTACAAACGTTTTTGGCCATTTTGAATGGCCTTCTTCAGGTACAATAAGTTTGGTTGGAACATTGGTTAGCAGATATTTAAATGACGTCGCTGTTTATAAAGGTTTCTTCTTACTAGTGACGTCATTGCTAAGAAAGTTTAAACGATATCGATATCACTCTCCACCGCATGCCAATCACTCTTCGATAACCCCTTAAATTAAATAGGACAATCCACCCTCGTCGAGCTCGTTGCAATCTTTTGAGCATTTTTTAAATTTATCTCATTTTTTATTTTTCACTTTTAACGATTATCTTAACATTAATAGTCATTTGCATATCTTGGCTAAACTCAAAAGATAATTAGCAATGTTGATATCGTTTAAACTTTCTTAGCAATGACGTCACTAGTAAGAAGAAACCTTTATAAACAGTGATGTCATTAAATATCTGCTAATCGACGTTCCAACCGACCTTATTGTACCCGAAGAAGGCCATTCAAAACAGCCAAAAACATTTGTACCGAGTGATTAAACTGCTCGAAACAAAGTGTGAAAGGTTTTTGTCTTACTTATTTTAAGTAGTTCTAGCTTTGAGTGCAGAGAAGAATAAATAAATTATTAATCAATCCATACTCTAAAATAATTACCTATACAGATGACATGAAAATTTTATCCAATGATCCCTCCTTCCTGCAAGCTAATATCAACTCTTTATGCTCCACATTTGCCAGTTTTAATCTAAAAATCAATATTCATAAAACTGTTATTATGTGCTTTTCCTTAATTCACAATCCGTACCACCCTTCAATATATATTGACTCCACTAAAATAAATTATGTTCAGTCTCATTGCAACCTTGGTATCATATTTGATGAAAAATTAATTTTTCACAATCACATCTGCATTATTAAATCACTTTCCATTAGACGCGGCTTCGTTCGGCGCTTCTGTAAAAATATTTCTTCGAAATCCGTATTCAGAACCATTTTCTTTATGAATTCTCTGATCTGATATTCTTACGATATGTGCTATCGTGTATTATTGTCACTTCTTTCAAAGGAACCACAATACAGGACTCCTAAGACACAACTCTTATTTTTCTGATGTGAAGTGGATAGAGGACGTGATTAGTGATTACGATTGCTAATGTCTATTATTGAATGCATTTCAATAATATAATATACGAAGATAACAAAACTAAAATATTATTTTTACTGATTTAATGACATTTTATTTATACATGAAATATTTTTAATACACTTTTGTATAAAATTTCACTTCTGTAATAATAAAATGTAATTTTTCTATCGTTTCAGTTAAATAAGTATGGAGAGTGAATTTCAACAGATAACACAAAGTTCCAGTATTAGAAATAATTTTGGCGATGATAATTCAGTAGGTAAGACGATTAATATTTTTAATACTAGAAAAATACATTTCTAGTGGTTAGGAGAATAGGTAAAACATAAATACAGGTATACCTCGTCTTACGTCGGTAATTGGTTCCAGGTGAGGCGACGTAAGTCGAAAAACAACGTAAGTCAAATTTACTTGTGTAGTTACGACGTAAGTCATAATTTCGACTTACGTCGTAACTAAACGCCAATAATGAGCACTTAAAGACCGCTAAATAAGACGACAACACAGGAACACAGATGTTTTCATGTTTCGTTCTCTAGGATTTATGATGATTATATTAACATTTACTGTAAATATACATATTTTAATATGATTTTATGTGCTTTTAACGCTTTTCTAGTGATATTACGACTTCAATGTTTGTGGCGGACGGATTTAAAGTCGAATAAACTGATTTAAACTTAATTTTTATTTTTCCATATACTTTTTGACAAACAACGTATAATCGGGAACAACATAACTCGAGAGCGACATAACTCGAGGTATACCTGTATGGATAAATCCATATTTATATAAAGTTGGTAACATTTGATAAAAAAATTTTATATGTAATATATATTGATGGTAAACATACTTTTACATTGTCAGCATTACAAGTACTTCTCACTTTACGACCGAGTTCCGTTCCGACGAGTACGTTGTTAAGAGAATTGGTTGATAAGCAAGGAGCTTGCGCTGGGAATATAGGATTGTTGTAAAATTATACAAATTATGCAACAAACTTCAAATTTATTCGTAAAAAGACTATTATAGTACGCTTAGTGCATATGTCACCATTCGCCACTGATCGACACACAAGCTGAGAAAGGGGATTCCCCGAATTGCAGGTCGAAACTCGAGTGGTCATTAAGCGGATAGGTCGTAAAGTGAGGAGTACCTGTATTTTATCTTGTATAGTTAAGGCTGTCAACTCAGTTTATCAGTACTCAGAACATTGAGAATCCCATATTAATCAACTCCTTTATAAAATAAAATTTGATAGAATTGAACATACTTTTAATAAGTGGTAGGGATCTATTTGCATTTGTTTTATTGTCTTTATTGGTATATTTTTGCAATTATCAGAAAATTGTGTATCATTCATCTACGGCTGTTCAGATTGCATATCAATGTTTTAAGGCCTTGATTTTTGCTTAATTAATAATCTGTTTTTCTCTTGTTTTGAAAGGTTGAGAAATGAACGTGTTTAGAGTTGGAGTTAAGTAATAATTTGTTAATTCGTCATCATTTCTTTATTGTGTCAAGTAAACTTTGAATTGCATTTTAATGGAAACTGACAAGTTTCATTCACAATATGAAAATTCAGTTTTTATTCTGACAAACACTGATTGTGAAATAGGGGAACCATCATAAAATAATATCTTGCATTAAGAAGAATTTTGTAACGCAAGATAGGAGGCTAACATTTCTACTAGGAGGTTAGAAGTATATGTATAGAAGTACAGTCTAGGCCATTGACGTTGATGCCAGGTCGATCGATCTGCGCAGCTCAGGCAGTCGATCGCAATAAATTTGTCTCCAACTCCACAACTCTGACACTGACTCTATATATATATATATGTGAGACAAAGAACATATATTGATGGTTCATAAATTCTAGGAATGCTTAATTAATTGAGAATAATAAAAATGAATATGAATCTTACTTTCCGTCTAGTTACGTGGCTCAGTTTACACGTTGAATAATTTTGTCAAATCTTTAACTTAATCAACATTTATGCTTTTGTAACTGTGTATTGATGATATAAATTGTTTGTATTGTTTATCACTATTTATGTATTTTGATTTTTATGATAATTGCTCTTTAATATTAACAAGAGTAAGATATTTCAATTTTATTCTCTGTTTCCTATCAAAGATTCTCATCTGATGTTTTTTTAAAGTTAAGATGCTAGATCTAGTATCATTGATTATGAATTTTTCTGGACTCATTCTGTTCTCTATGCACCAAGAGAATATTTATTTCAAGTTCATTTTGGATGTGGTCAATGCCACAATGGAAAAAATAGATGGTGAGAGATGCGGCCTGACAAATGTCCAAAAAATTTTTGAGGGTTTTTCGACCATCTGGATTTAATGTTCAGGGTTATAGACTGATGTGTTAACTGTCTTAGCTTTCCATTAGGCTATAAATCATAATTATACAGTGGAATATGGTTCTGTTTTGGTTTGTAGCTACAAATGAATTATATAATAAAAACATTCTGTTAAATTATTAAAAATAAAAGTAATTTTATTAAATTATCTTGATTATTTCTAGATTGCAGGAAAGAAGAAATAAAGAAGAATTATGGTATTAAATCAGAATGTCGAGTTGTTTTGAAAAGATTGAATATTAAAGTAAAGTCTGAAGATTGCAAAGAAGTAGTTGACCTCCCAGATGAATATGGACACTTGAAGGTAAAATAATACAAATTTTGAAATATTCTATAAGTAAAACTTTCTTATTACATTGTGTGAGTTATTCAAAAAGTAGCTGAATCTAACAATTATGTAAAATTATATATATGTGTGATGTATCTTGACAAAAATAAATGTGTTGAGAGATGAATGGTTTCTAAAAAATAGACAAATGTCAATAGATGTATAGATTCTTTCTACAGATCTTGTTCTGCAGAACATGTCAAGCTGTGTGTGGGACTTTGTGAAGGATGAGGTGTATTGAAAGAAGATAGAGTCTTTTGATTAACTTATTGTTTTAAAACAAATACTGCTGCAGTTATCAGGGCAGGGACACCTTTCAAAACAGCAAACATAGTTTACTACCACTTTACTAAGATGTATTGAAAGGTCTATTGATGCCGAGGATAGTTACTTCAAGAACCTCCCTTAATCATCACTCCAACTTGTCATGAATTGTAATCAGATGCAATAGATTGTAATCGCAACCATTGCTGCTCCTTTACATACAAGAATTCAACATTCATAATGCTGTATCAATGTTGTTATTAATAAATCACCCTATGATTGCATAGATTTTTCCACATACTATTCTTATGTGTTCACCTTCTGAACTATGGTTATTTACCATTTCTCCTGAAATATCTTGTATATGCACATTCCTTTTTTCTGTTTATTTGCTTATTTATATATTTGATCAAAATGAAAGGTAATGCCTACCTCAGAGTACAGATTAATAAAGCTTCATAGAAAACATAACACTTGTATTGAAACTTGTGTGTTTTCTGCTCTGTAAGTAGTTCTGCTCCACAACAATGAGAAATTACGTGATGTAGCCGATAGAACACTGTTGTTTGCTCTACGTTTTTATGCCACGGGAACTTTTGAGTTATTCATAAGCGATTTAGGTAATTTAAACCAATCATCCGCTTGTAGAGCAATTAATAAAGTGAGTTTTATATTGTTCAACTCTCTGCAGATTACATTTAATTGTCAAAAAGAGAATCTGAAAGAAAACAAGTAAGTAATGCAAATCTTTTATCTTTCAATTTTATAATGAAAAACGTTATTGTTTAGTAATTACATAAGTTTTATTTTGTTACTTTACATATTTTTGTATTAGAATCATTACTTAAAATAATATATAGTCTTTTATTCATTTAATTAAATCTTTATTCAAAATATAAACTGTAAATACAATATAAAAATAATACATCTATCAAGTATATATTTGTGTTTTCAGATAACTCAAGATTGTTTTTTTATTTGAGTGGTTTTCCATGTGTTCACGGAGCCATTGACTGTACTCATATGTCAATTCACTCACCAGGAGGAGAAACTGCTGAATCATTCAAAATAGAAAAGGATATTTTTTTATTAATGTTTAAACATCTTCAAATAACAAATTAGTATCATTCTAATTGCCAGGAAGTTTTCATAATGGCGCCATACTTACAAATAGTCATCATCTGTGTGCTGTTTGAAGCAGAATTTCTTTTAGCATGTAACTTCCGAATGGTTTGCATAATCACAAACAGATTATTATTAAACCGAAAGGTCCTTTTGATGGTCACAAATTTTGCTAAAGAGTTAGCTAAATCAATATATGTTATAAGTAAAATATTGTATAACAATATTAAAAGTTTTGAAATCAAATTTTGTTGTTCGAATAAATACATATTTTCTTAAAATAAAAGAAATCTTTGTTACTCAGGAAACTCTTGTGTTGAAGAAGGAAATAAATTATTTTTAATAGTGATAATGGATATATACGGGCATAAAGCATATTTGAAGAAAATTGAAAATAGTTTAGATTTTCTATACTAAATTTAAGACAAAAAGTATTAGTTTAATATATATACATGTAGGAATAGTGATTGAGATAGAAATAGTTAGAACCAGAATTGACAACAGTCTTCTATCGTCTTGCAACCATCTCGATAGAACGATAATCTTCTTCGTAACGTCTTTCGTCCTTTCTCCCTTTCGCTTCGTCACCGACTGTCGTCTTGGTCTCACTTCTCTCCTTACTCGTTCTCGCTCCCTCATTCTTTTCATCTCCCCCGCAACCCGTCGTAAATCTTAACGGTTTAGGAATGTTACTTGTCCAAACCCCACCTACATACTAAATAAAATAAAACAAATCACTTTATAATTAAATTTTCATTTAGTTGAAAAGTTTTACACATTGAATTACTGTTCGTATATTTGCATTTTAATGTTATAGTCCTCTTTCATCGTTTGAATTTTTAGTATATGATCTTCGTTTTGTCATATTGTTCTTTAAAAATAATCTTTCTAATTTTTGTTTCCTTTGTATCACACAAATTTCTTTTTTTCCTGTTGCTGCTACTTAATTTTTTCTCTTGTTCCTTAAGTAACACAGATTTAGTTTCTGAAGATTGTACTGTACTTCTGTTGTTTTTGAGACCCACCACACACCTGGAAACATAATAGACAAAATCAATTTTTGGTAATTCATTTTACAGTATTTGCTATAGTTTAAAAATATGAAAATTGCTTTTTTGTTTTAATCATAACTCATAGTTACTGCTAAAGTTCAATTATACTATATATTATTAATTCTGTTTATATATTAAACAAATAGCATTTACAAATTCCTAATTGCCTCTGAAATGTACTAAAACGTATAAATAAAAAATAGTGAAAAACATGGACGATGGTATTCACATTTAATAAATATAAAAATACTGTTTTCACGAAGATAAAATAATTTGCTTCCATTTCTCTTCTCTGTCATTTCGCACCAGCGACAGTTCAGAAAATTGAAATGGTAGAAAAGCATTTTATCTTTGTGAAAACATAGTATTTTTATATTTATTAAATACTAATATAGACTCGCAACAACCTTTAAGTGACAAGTAAAATATTTAATTGTAATACAAACGTTTTCGACCATATTTTTCGGTTTTCTTTGGGTTAAAAGTTCCAAGATTTGAAGAGCCATTGTGCTTGAAGATTTAAAAGTTTTTTAGAACGTATCAAACATTCCGTATGAAAATTCATTTTGTGCGTGCGTAACAAGCATTGCCTAAACGAAAGAATATATCAATATTTTACAAGCACAACGGCTCTTCGAATCTCGAAACTTTTAACCCGAAGAAGACCGAAAAATACGGTCAAAAATGTTTGTATTACAATTAAATATTTTACTGGTCGCTTAAAGGTTGTTGTGAGTCTATTGTGTATTATACCTGTACTTATAAATGAGTGTGGTTAACCGTTACACAAGTTAAATACTAAAACATAACAAAATAAATAACTGAATGTTAATTCTTGCTTCAGGAACTATCTGCTCCTTCATTTATTACAGGTATTTTTATTTAGAAAAAATTTTTATTTTACCACAGATTTGTTTTATACATTTACCATTTCAATTACTTGACTGTTTTCCTGTCGGGAATTGTTATCACGTTCATTTTGTAATGGTCTAGTGATTATTCTTATAGATAACATTCTCTGTCCAACCTGACGTGTATCTGGAATTCCTCTTCCAGGTTTATACAGTTCTATTTTATTTTTTATGTTTTCTTTTACCCTTCCTGCTGTTATATATTGCAGGAAAGTATGGTGTTCGGTGAAAAAAATGACCCCCAAAATTTTTAAATTTTGAACTCGATCTTCAAAACATGAAGAAATGCAAAAAAATTGGGGGTTAAAATTTTTATAAAACTCATCTCTACCTTCAAAATTAAGATTTTTATCATTTTATAATAATTAATAATATAAAAAAGTTTTCAAAATAAAGCGACAGATGGCACAAGACACAATTTTAAATGTTTTTTTGGGGAAAGTTATGCAACTCGTCGCTGAATTTTTTCTTTTAAGTTTTTATAACTCCCAATTACTGTCCGTCTGTTTTAAGTTTAACACCTGAAACATTATTAAACTCATTACCTGTAAAACAGTATTTACAATTAATAATAGAGTAATTGGAATAAATTATAGTGATCGATCAATCTTAATCCAACTTGTTTACTATCCAACTCAAACTCCTGAAACTATACATTGACTGTATATAGTCTCATATAGGAGTTTGAATTATTAATAGTTGGATTGAGATCACGAGAAATTTTTATAAACAGTAAAACCTTTGTAAACTGGATTCGCCAAATTTTTTTTTAGTTTTGCACAGGATAATTATAACTATAACAAGTCTGCAGATATACTCTACTAAATTGCAGATCACTGCCATGTTAAAAATAAGCATGATTATCATTAATAATAAATGCTTATGTTTTTTTGGGTGTCTTCTTTTTTTTTTTAACTGCAGCAGCATTTATTTCTTTATTTTCTATAATGTTGACGTATTTTTCAGTTGATTTCAATGAATGTGCCAAAATACTTTCGGACACTTGACTCCTTGCACATATTTTTCACCATACCATGTGATTTGTTGGAACCAATCACTGTATCTGTTGGATACCAACAAATTAACAACTCTCAACCCCAGTCATATAACGAGTAAACAACCTTTGAATTAAAAAACTGTAGATTGGTGAATACGAAAATGAATAATTCTCGATACTACCCGGGGTCGATATATAACTTGAGTATGTCAACTCTCAAAATAACTCTGTGTTGGTGAATACACGAGTAAAGGGATCATTGGGTTTAGTTGGTTGACACAATGGGCTGCTCCATTTTGAGTTTCGTGTTGCTCACAATGGAACAGCCAGCTGATTTGGGATGTGATCTCACATATCCTATTGATATCACTGAAGTTTGAGATTCCAGGATGATTTTTGAAACCTGGATTCTCCAGTGTTATACTGGTGTCCTTACTTTATGTAGGTGGCAAAATAGTTAATATTTTGGAAGGCATTAATAATTTATGAGAGATAATTAGATTTCAATTATATTAGACAGAGCAAAGTCATTATTAATTAATTAGTTAAATATTAAATTTGTGTACATTAATAACAAAAGTGATAAAAATCTATATACTTATTTGAATTAACATTACTTTTTTGATAGTTTTAAGTAAATTATTTATAAATGTTACAAACTATTTGAAATTCATTACTTTGTATTGTTTATATATTGTTTAGCTTACGGAGAAGAATAAGTCTGTCACTTCTGAGAAAAGATTTAACAGAAATGGAAGAAAGATCGAAAGTAAGCAATACATTACATGTTTATTTGTTTAACGCTGTTTAAAATATCAGACTTTCTTTGATGCATAATTGTGTGTAGGTCTAATTTAACTGCCAGAGATGTGACTTATGTTAGATATTTGAAAATTTAATAATTTAAGAAAAACCCTAGATCATATTAATATATCTTTATAAATTTGATTAAAAATATGTTAATATTAAAATTATTAAATTGCAACTCATTAATATCTTCCCATTAAGTACACCTGACTAATGAAAGAGATAACAGCATTATCAACACGATGTTACAGTTGATTCTAAAAATAGGCATGATCCATTGCTACATTTGTTGCTATTGTTTTCTATTTACTTCTTTTTGTTTTAATAAACTAGAATACTCATTTGATATGCATTGCTATGTACTATATGTAAAACGTTGGGAAGTTAACAGAATACAGTTTTAATGTACTGGACTATTTTATTTACACCAAAAAATTGCAATAGCACAATAGCAAATAGAAATATTTCATACTGTTTTGAAGGACAATTTTTGTCCCCCAGTGGCTAAGCTGTTTCATTCTCTGAACACTCGGAGTTTGGTTGTGGGTTCGTGCCTCGCTGGGACGGACTGGCCATTCGGAGTTTTTCGGGTTTTCTTTACATCTGTAATGCCTGAATAGGGGTCAGTTACCCTTAAAACCTCTCAGAAGGCATCCCCCTAGGCAGATCGCCCAGTGTTGCATTGCCGTAAATTAATAAACAGAAGGACAATTTTTGCAACTATCATTAAGAGTTTATAACTTTCATAAAATTTCTTTTTCTTACTGTCTGTTTTTTCTATTATGTCAGTAAATTATTCAATATTTCCTTGTTTAAATAAATTTTTCTAATGGTTAATTAATAAATAAATAACTACTTTTTTCTCTTTTTGAAGCCATTTAGCCTTACACTTGTAGATTAGGCTAATAACAGGATGAATTACTTTAGATAATAAGTTTTATTTAAAACATTTAGTAATTCAGCAAATCTGAAGGTCATTTTTCAGTAATCTAAAGCTAGTCATTCACTAGATCAATTTCAGTGTGTGATTGAATTCTTTTGACACTTCACGTGCATAACCTGGGAAAAAACAGCTTCAAAATCGTGAAGTTAATTAAGAGCTGATTGGATTTATGAACTGGATGAACTCTTTCTTTGTGTGAATCATTTGCAGCAAATCAGTAAACAGAAAATGTCAACAGATGGTGTTACATCATTTTCTAGAATATAGCTATACTCTATCTCAACCGAGTTGAGAGTGACATAAGTAAAAACAGATAACATGATGTCTCAGACATCATTGCCAATATACTTACAATAAAATTCCATTATAAAATTTATTTACAGGTGTTTTTACATTACGTAATTATTTTCAACAAGCAACAAAATGTGACTAAGTTATCTGCTATTTGCTAATTGGAAACTACACCAGTGAAATAAATCATATTAATAAAGAACATTCAAGTAGACATGATATATGCAGAAATTTATAACTTAATAATACTTTTGTTTATTTTAAAATTAATAAGAAGTATATAGTAATAAAAATTCAAATAACGAGGTCGAGATCACTTTGCAATATACTGTACATGACAGGATTGTTTTCTGCCTCTATGTTGTCACTGTGTCTACTGAAGTGCAGATAGAGATGTGTTGATTTGTTTCAGTGATATTTGTTGAGTTTTCCTTTTGGTCTAAATCTGTTAGGTTAAATCTAATCATTGATCTTTCACAGGTAAATTGGGTATAATTGAGAAAACTCCTTGTATCTACTGTAGCATATATATGAAGACCGAAGAACAAAAGTATACATATTGGAGAAATTCCATTCTTGACCAATAGCAGACAAATGAAATTGAGTCTTGATTTAAAAGTTCTGTATTAAAATAGGTAAATTGGCAACACTTGTAAACAAACAAGGGCATTCTTCCTTGCAGGCTCTCACTGTCGACCTCAAATTGTTATTTTTATTTCCTTAAAACTTTCAAAAAATGTCAATAAACAGTGGAACCAGTGACTTATATTGTAATATTAAACAAACTATAATATTCAAATCAATATATTTATTAAAATGTTAGGAATTTCATTATTATGTTTTTAAATTTTCAGTTAAGGAGAAAGAACAGAGTGAAGAACCTGATATTCGTCATAATCCGAAAAGAGCAAAGCATAATAAATACAAAATCAACAGGAAGAGATTCAGTTTTTCAATTAGAAAATTCAAAAAAATCCAAAGGAATATTAAAAAGAAATACTTCAAGGTGATGTACACATCTCTTTCTAAAGAAGACTTCACATGTAATTTATGTACACAGACTTTCATAAATTACAAAGTACTAAGAGTCCATCTGCTCTTTCATATTGGAAAAAAACCATTTCACTGCACAACATGCGATCAGAAGTTTTCATGGGAATTTATTTTGCGAAGACACATGAAGGAACACAAGAATGAAATTCAAATTGAAATCAATAATAGAGAATTTGATTTGCAGTCATCTTCAAAATATCTTTTAGAACCTGTCGAACAGTGGAAACCTTTTGAATGTGACATTTGTGGTAAGCGCGTTATGTCGCTGAGCCGATTAGAGATGCACCATAAAACACATTCGTCTTATATTTGTAAAATATGTAAAAAGGAATTTAAATGGGAATCTTATTTGAGACTTCATATGTTAACACACAGTGAAGATCGGCCTTTCAAATGCGATATTTGTAATAAGGGTTTTAAAACAAAGTACAGTTGGCTAAAACATAATGTGGTTCATGGTGATAAAGGCGATTGTTGTTGTGAGATATGCAAAACAACTTTTAAAACGCAACAGCTTTTAAGCATTCACATGGAAAAACATAGAAAATATGACTATTCCTGTGATATTTGTAACAGACCTTTTAAAACAAACAGCTCTCTGTGTAATCATAGAGCAACACACAGAGGCAAAGTTAAATATTTTTGTGAGATGTGAAAACCAAGTTTTAAGTATAGAATTACTTTTATAAGCCATCACCTGATAAAGTTTACCAGTAATCAGTTTAAAGTGCATTGTTAAATATACTAAAAATTGAATTTTTTCCCAGTAAATTTGGTAAAAGTAGACAGACGAAGCCAAATATTTATTTTCATACACTTCCAATATTTGTTAAAGACATTTTTTTGAATTATCATATTACAACACTAAGCTGGACAGTTCGACTATTGTTTCTTTGCCACAAAGCCTAGAGTGAAATAGTGGTTTTGGTTGACAAAATGGACCATATTTATTTGAATGTGATCACTGGAATCAGCCACTTATCAATCGTGATAAAAGCGCATTCGAAAACTCTTACTCAAAAGTGTAATATCTGTAAAAGGGAACTTAAAAATAAATACAACAGTCCATTCACCAGAGAATTCTTCTTGACATACAACCATTTTAGTTGTGTAACAGACGTTTTGCATGTAAATATACTTAAAACGTCAAGAAGCTACACACATTGAGTACTAGTTTCCTTCGTTTTGTGAGACAAAGCCCTTATTTACAGCCTTTGTCATAAAATTAATTTCTTAAAGCATCAACTTACTTATTTCACCAAACAAAAAGAGCTATTTTATACCAATTATGAAAAGAAACATAAACTGAAATATCATTTAAAATTACCCTACTACCAATGTAAGATATGTAAACAAACTTACACAAAGAATTAAAGAATCATTTAATTATTTACAGTGGTTACATGCATTTCTGTTGTGACATTTGATAACTGCAAAGGAGGAAAATATCAAGGGAAAATGTTTACGATACTTTTTAATTGCCTTTCTGTAGGCAATTAAAAAGTATCGTAAATATTGAATTACGCATTAAGAAACGTGATACGTGTAATAGAATTTTCTGTTTCAGTCATACAAATATTCATGTGCAAAGCCATTTTTCACCATAAAATATTCCATGCGAAAATTCATTGAAACTGTTTAAATACAAAACGTGTTTGTAAATAATAAACGCATTTGAATTTTATATTAATTAATACAGATTTTATGTGATATTCAAGAAAACTAGCAATGCTTAAGATAAAGAGATGATTCATTTAATTTATAATAATAATGATTTAAAGTACGGTAATTTGTTTTTAAATACAGTGAACCTGTGTGAACCGGACTCTTATGGTACTGAGTACATTTTCCGGTTTGGACAGGTTTTACTGTATAGAAAACCTTGAAAAAGATTATATGTTATTTCATTTTATTTTCGTGACAAACGTTTTAAGTATTTGTAAAATTAATTTTCTAATGAAATAAACCACATTGAAACCCTTTAATGCTTTATATGTCTCGGCACAGATCATACTTCAAAATTTCTGCTTCTTTACAACATCGGCCTTGACGAGTTATACACACAGTCTGATATGAAATGCTAGAGACACTGTAAAATAATAATATTAATAAAGAAATAATAAGCACATTATGAGACAATAGGAGGGAATTGACTATTGGTTTCTTATGATATCATATAATAATTTTATCAAAAATATAATAAGAAAATATAAATGAATTTTACCATTGTTCTATGGAATGTGCTTGTCCCAAAATGATAGAGTCACTGCAACATTTAAATAATAACAGATTTTATTTATTATTATTAAGCCATACGTGTACTTTGTTTATTCATTACTTCGTAAATTATCTGGAATTGTTTTAATAAGATTTTTACTCTCCTCATCAGTGATTTCGTGCCAACCATCAGTGGAATCATTAAAGTAAGGCAATTGTCTATCTTTAATGATTTTACTGATGTATATTGATTTCCATTGCTATATTTCTTTCCTTGCTAACATACCAAGCATGTTTTCTATAGGGTCAGAAGAACGTGCGGCCAATCGATAACATGCACACTATTTGACAAAAACCACTTCCAACTTTCTTTTGCATTATGAGAGGGTGCCTTATCTTGTCGACATAAGAAAAACTTTTCTCCAGTTTTCTTCTGCAAATGGCATTTGGTGAACATCTAGTAATTGTTGATATCCTATAGTATTAATTAAAGACCAGAGATAAAATCTAGATTTGTCATACTATCCTATCAAAAATCCATACCACGCCATAATACTTTAGGTACCTTGCTGCCATCTTGAGTGAATTAATTCATTTATCCTAATATTGGGCCAATAGCTTCTTCGGCAATCTGGTCTCTTCCATATCGAATTTCTCATCACTCCATATAACCATGTTACCATATGTCGGAGCACGTCATGTGGTATTTAGTCTTCGCCAAAGGCTTCTCTTTGCGGTTTTAATTTAGAAGCAGGATATGTTTCAGAATATCACTTTCTGATTTTGATTTTGACACATTTATGGCTAGATGACATGCGATTTACCTTAAACTCATTGTAGAATTCATAATTTTCCTGCGAGCTATTACTTTTCATGGGAATTCAATGCGGGGAGTCTTTCAGATGACTTTATTTTCCATAAGATGAGAACGATTTTTCTCTCCCCATAATGAACCGTTTAACTTTTCATATATTTTGTAGAAATTCACCCAAATCTACTAATATCCAGATTATATAGTATCCTGTGTGCTATTTTGCATATGTGAAATCTGGAAGTTAACTGCTGAACAGAGATGCCTTTCTCATTTTAGGCTCATATATCCTATATGACATTTAAAATAAAATATAAATGAATTTTTTCACAGTATTATAATCAATACCCTTGCATTGTTGTGCCAAGAAATGATTGATTATGAAACTTTGTATTCATTCACTAGTGACGTTAAAACATTTTGTAAAATATCCAACGAGTTGCTTAACTATCCCGGCAAGATTTAAAACTTCTTGTGTGCTGCCATCTGTTATGATATTTTATTAAACATTTTTATATATTAAATTTTTCTAAAATGTAAAAAAAAAAAAAATAATAATAATAATTTTCAGGTAGGGACGGCTTTTATAAAAAATTGTAAATGCTAATAACGAGTAAAATCGTCATTAAGTCTGATTGTACTGGAGATGTACACGACCCCCATTATCTCTCCTCCTCGACCTTTAACCACAAAAATTTAATAGCACTAACTACCTCTAATAACAGGTATAGTGTACAGTGTACACCCATGTACCTAGCTTCAATCTGCATTATTTCTTTAGCTTCTGTTATCATATTTTAAAACTCTCTAGTTATAGGGAAAACAATGGTTTTAGAGAGGAGATCAAAGATCCTTCTAACAAACAGTGGCGTGCCGTCATTGGAAGCGATGGAAGCGTTGCTTCCTCCTTCCAATGGACCTTCCCTTGTATTTTTATAAAATATAAATTTTCATATTTTAACGTACTTTTAATTAATTAAAATTAACATTTTATTATAACTGCATTATGTATCTTTTACAAATTTCCATAGTACATGTGAAAAAAAACGATAAGATTGCTATTGTATATTGGAATAATTCGGTGGCGGAAGAAATGTCGAAACCGGGTCAGTTTCCAATCAGCCAGATTATATAGGCATTGGCAAATGCGGTTTACAGAGCACCAACGTCACAGTTTAGCTGGTAGAAGCAACACACGCATAAAGCATTCAATTTTATATCCCGGAGCGGTTGTGGGCTGTTAGCCGCCTGCTAGATATTCGGCCACCCTCGCCCGATTATGTGAATCATGATCAGACTAGATCAACGGCGGGCAACCCTCGGCCCGCGGGCCAGCTACGGCTCGCGAAAAGTTTCTATCCGGCCCGCGAGATCTTTAATAGATTATTAAATTGGAAAAATAACTAATTAATAGCTATTTTTCCAATTCTTTGTAATTTTCGAAAATGATAAGAGAAATAAATGTAGTAATTAACTTTTTATTTATTTATTTCATATTTGCAGACTAAAAAAATTACAAGTCACAAGAAGGCGTCAATTGACTACTACGGCCCGCGGAAAAAACGTAAAATTTATTCTGGTCCATGTTATAAAAAAGGTTGCCCACCCTAGACTAGATTTGTAACTTAACCCAACCGATAGGAGTTTACTGGCATGTTTTTATGATAGTTCTGCATAGTTGACAAGAGTTAAAAAAAATCTTCATTAAACTATTTGATATATTTATTCTGCTCTCCCATCTTATATTATTTACGGATTTTAATATTAAACCGGTGATATTACGATTTAGTATGTCCCATCTGTAAGGGGATGCAGAAAAATCGTGTACAATTCTAGTACAGTGTTAAAAAATTAACTGTTACTTTGGCTGCATCATTTACAACCAAATTTAATGAATGAGACGTACAATGGTACAAAAAAAGCTCTAGAATTTATTTTCCTTAAATTTACGATTTATATATCCGTTGTCATAAAAATTTGTCTTTCCACTGTTTTCCCAAGACTACGGATATTCAGGTACAAAGTAACTGGTTTCGACTTATTTCTACTAAGAAGTAGTTAAATAATTAAGAGATTAGGGAATGAGGTCATAAATAAAACCCTGCTGAAAGAGCCAGAATTTTACTTGAACAAAAGCTTAACTGAACCAATTACTAGCTCAGTACAGTGGGGAAGTGATTTCCGTGTACACCTGGTACTAAAACAAATTACAGTAGTTAAAAAACAAATGACTATTAAGTTTAACATATTTACACCTATGGTGAGAAATGTTTAAAATTTACAACAGCCCTGTGGCATCCTTTGAGGTATACTAGTGATGCGACAAAAGAGGCATTTGACATTGACCGGTATCGGCACCCTCGGGATTTGGCAGCCTGCGTGCTGCACGCGCCGCACACCTACCAGGATGTCTCTGATTCCATTCATTAGCCACTCGTAGGGAGCTACAGTATTTCACTAATTGGATTCTTTTAAGATTTAAAAAGTAAAGAATATTTTGTTATTTTTATGTACGTTTCTTTCACAAAGTTATATTTAATTATAAGTTTCTTTAAAAGTATATTTATACAATTGAAGAATTTTTTGTACTAGGTATGTATATTCATTACACATTTTGTTTTACCAAGTAAGTTTGTAAGGAACTGAGTCCAAACCTTATTTTTTATTTTATTATTATTTCCATCTTATTATCTTTTTGTTTGGGGTTTATGTTTATTTAGGACGAAGGTTCCCCACCACTCTCTTGTTAGTAATGAAAAATGAAGAAAAAACAACTCACGGAGAAATAAGCGTCATAGGAAACATCTTGCGCACTTGCGCTGCCTGGCGGAAGTAACAGTCCGCAGAAAAAAAATGGGGGGGGAGTCCCCACAATCACTATTAGAGAAATACTTGATAAACCGTCTTAAACATCTCAGAAAATTATGATAAATATTTTGTAAACGGTTTATAAGCTTTGTCGGAAACTTAAAGCTGCCAGAACAAAGTTAATGTTAGCAACTAAGTATGTAAATAAGAGGAGTAACCCAGCTCAAGTGTGACGTCACCTCACAGTATAAAACCCGTACGTTAACCGAAGAAGGAGAGGTGAGTTCCAAACCGAGGTGATTTCCAAATCGAGGCGACTGTGAGAGCGAGGTTAATTCGAAAGCGAAGTATTTTCTGATAGAAGTCCAGATTGATAATTGGATGATCCAAGGTATTAAAGAGGAGTTCGATTGACGATTTGACGATATCGAAAGGATTGAGGAAATAGTTTCTTCGTATAGTGAGGTGACGGATAGACGTTTAATTAGTAAGAGATTTTGTTCATAGTTGCTAAGTATTTGATTTGTCGAATTTCAAAGGGGAATTACTATTAAGTTAAGCTAAGTTTATTGTCGGGTTGACTTGTTGATTTTCGTTAATAAATTTTGTTTGGAATTATTGATATTTGTACGTAGTACGTTCTAGTTGCTAATTAAATATATTTGAACTTTTGATTTAACTTGATATTTATCGTTGTTATTACTAATTTTTCGGTGCACGCTTAAAAGCCCAGGCCTGGCAAACTAATCTCGAATCCGCGTAAAGTACCCGTTAGGTTAACGGAAGTTTTACCGATCGTAATTATAGTCGGTTTCCTAAGATACTAAAAAAATAGTACTTTACAAGTTTTTCTGATAATTTTAATTTTAGCCCTTATATCGTGGCTAGTGATTCAAAAATTTATCTTAAAAATGTTTCGGCTCAAGACCATATAAAGAAAAAGAAAACATTATTAAAAGAGAAAGACCAATGCCTAAATTAAATATAAATACGTCAACAAAAAATTTCGACATTTTGACGATAGAATTTATGACGAATGACGATTCTTTCGAAAAATTGAAGCAATTTGGAAATCAAAATAGAATAGAATTTAACATTGGTAGACAATATAAAATAAATATTGAAAATTATAACGAGATAATTACGATTAATAGATATACAGTCAAACCTGTTTTTATGCGGGGGATAGGGACCGCATTAAAAAAGACGCATTAAAAAAATCGCACGAAACTTCACGAATGGCTGTAAAAAATAGTTTTCGCAACACAATTAAAAAAATATGTTTTTTATGCGGTCAACAGGGACCGCATAAAAAAAGTCTCACATAGAAAATAACTCAAAACCGTACGAAATAAATTTATTGATAACAGATGTCAGCACTTGACTGCATCGTCTGGTCTATCGTCTGTTTTACATATTTTTGTCCAGGTGGTGTTTTGTTGACTTAAAAACTAAATTATTTCATTTTTCGCATATTCATGCAATAATATTACTATAATAAGTGCATTTATGCTATAATAAGTTTATTTAGCTATAATAAGTCAACGTGAGACATGACGAATCGCACGAGACTAGTCGGCAACTATACCGCACAAATAAAAAAATTGCACAAAAAAAACCGCATAAATTAAAAATTCGCATTAAAAAATTCGCACAAATAAAAATCGCACGTAAAAAGAGCGCATAAAAACAGGTTTGACTGTATATAAATTAACAGATGTTATATGTTGTTTCTCAAAGCGAGAATTGGCATTTAGAGGGCGTAGGGAATTTATTGAATCTAATAACGGAGGTAATTATATGGAACTATTATTTATTAAGTACGTCAGATAATCTATTAAAAATACATTTAAAGAAGTATACGGTTTTTACTGGCTTATCGAACAAACGAATACGAACGGGTCCTGACGCGCAATTAATGGATTGCCCCTGAAAGTCGGCTTCTTACAGAAACAGCTTCCCTATCATCAAATGTCACGGCACGCCACTGCTAACAAGTATAATAACATTGCTAATGATTTTAAATGTTACGAAGTCTTCGATGCGATGGAAGAAAATTTGGAAGAACATTTAATTTTATGTCATGCAATTTATGTAATAAAAAGATAATTTTTTACTCTTAAATTGTTTTTAACGATCGTTTTTCATTGGATTATAACAGCGCTGTACAACTTATCATAGCCCGCGGGCCATATTTTCTTCACCAAACATTTCGGGGGCCAAGAAGGTTAATAAATGAAAAGTCAGTTTATGTTAATTAAAAAAATATTTTATTTATACTAAAAGAAAAACTTTAAAATATTCGTAATATATTAACGAGAACATTGTGGCCGTAATTTTCACATAGTAAAATAATTTTAATATTAATAATAATAATTTAGTAACATAAATTTATACATAGTAAAATGTACTCGCGGGCCGTAAAAATAATTTGGCGGGCCGTATGCGGCCCGCGGGCCGCCAGTTGGACAGCCCTGGATTATAACATTAATTATATATAAATTTTGCGAAGTTGTACATATCTGCAAAACATCATGTTGAATAGTCGTGCGCTTGCTTGGAGTTCCACTCAATACTTTACCATCATATTTCGTTAAAAATTGCAGAAATTACTATTTAAATTGAGTCTTTTGGCAAAGACAGTAGGTGGAAGTAAACTGCTAATGTTAAAGGTTTAAGTTGCCTTCTTGTAGTTGAATTCAAAATTCTGTTCACAGTTTTGTTTCTTATTTGAAATTCTTTTTAGTTTTAAGAAGCCGGAGAAAATGGAATGTAGTGTACTTGCCATCTGAAATATAAATTAAAATCATTATCGAATCTGTTTAGAAAAAAGTTATCGAAGAAAATATTAAAGGCAAAAGCAACCTTGAAAACAATTGTCTTATCTACAACTAAAAATCCGCCTATTGTATTAGACAGGGAGACTTTTCCAAATCTTTTCATAAAATCCAAAATCTGAAAGTACGAATAGAAAATAAAAAAGAATTATTTATTAAATAATCATAAAAACACATACCTTTAGTTTTCTTTTCAGTCCAATATCGCATCCCGCAAATTGTCTGGCGTCTTGAAACGTGTTTTTCATCTGCAGCAGAGAAAACAGTATAAAAGTAAATTAATAATAAAAAAACATGTCACTCGTGTATATAAAATGTAATTACCGTAAATGCAAGGGAGCACAGCAGACATCCAGTTATTATGCAAATACACGTGAATATTACCACGAGTAAAAATCTTAAAAATTTAATGTAATAATAAGATTCCAAAAATAAAAATGCGTAGCAAAAATAACTTGTGCACCAAAGAATAGCGAAATAGATAATTACACATACTAAATTGTACTCGGTATTGAGTTGTTGCACGAAAAGCCAAAGCTCTTCGTGATGCAACATTAAATCGTTTATCTTTTCCTGTAAATCTGAACCGATTCTATTAATTAAAAACAGTTCTCGAGATAATTGTTCAAACTCTTGCTGAGTGGTGACGATTATCAAAGCCAGTATTAATAAAGTAAAACCGAGTCCTCCTATTAAATAACTTAAAGCTACGCAAATTTGGATACTACAGAAAAGAGCTTCCCCATGAAATTTTTGTTTTTTTTCTATGTAAGGATAAATATCAAAAATCACAAGTATTACATGTAAGATAATATCTATTATTATAATTATAGATACGATCAGGACAATTTTTCTCAATAAGTTGTAATTATTCTTAATTTTGCTACGGAAATTCTCGTTCTTTAATGCGTGTATCAAAACCAGTTTGGTTCTTCTCATGTATCTGAAAACAATACAATAAGAGATAAATAAAAAATAATATAACAATTTGAACAACGTGGAATCAGTTTTGAATACATCAAATTCCCCGTTGCAAATTGCATATTCATCCAAACCCGGTATTGTTTGCCAACTGAGAAGAATTGCACGTTCCCATAAAGAAAATTCGACTATTCGAACGTATATATCCTTGAATTTTGAATTTTTACATATTGTAATTCTGTTTTGGCAATTGCAAGATTCGAACGGATCTATCCCAAATATGAGGGCAGTCGTCCAACAAGGACTAAGGAAACAGCTCATACATGTTCCTTCTTGTAAATTCGGGTTCATGTTTTACTTGAATCCGCAATTGACAAAGCAAAATGATGCTCTGATTAGAAACGCTTGTTATATAATGCCATTATCTCTAAAAATACTACGACTGAATTATTAAAAATGCATGATACGTATATTAATTTTATGCCATATTTTACTGGATAGAATTGAAAATTTGTTAGCTAAGTGCAGTCTTTATTAATTAATGAATAAAAATTAAACATCGATACTGAAGGAAAATATTATAATGCCTCGAACGTGGCATTTAATTTTTTAAAGATGCAGTTTATTTTGTACAAACAGTATTAAAATTCGGCAACGAGTTGCTTAACTGACCCCGGTGTGTGTCGTGCCATCTGTTATGATATTTTATTATTAATACTTTTTAAATTGTTCTAAAATGGAAAAATTTTAATATTGAGAGTAGGAATGGGTTTTATTAAAAATTATAAATGTTAATAAGGAGTAAAACCGTCATTAAATCCGACCCTTCTGGAGATACACACGATCTCCCAATATTCTTGACCTTTAATCATTAAAATGTAAGAATTCAGGAACAATCTTCGAATTTTTTGCCTTTCTCGATGTTTTGAATCCAAAAATGGGAATGCCTGGGAGTTGTTTTTTGAATGATCGCCATACTTTCCCTCTGTTATATATAACAAAGGCAGGATAGTAAAAATAAATACATGAATTGATGAGAAACCGGTAATAAGTGGTTCACAAACAACTCAGAATATTGATTATATATATTCATTAATATATGCATTACCTATTAATAATATATGCATTGATAATGCATAATGAATATGCATTATTATGTTTTCATTATTGATAATGTAATATAATGCATCTAATACTGTAATGCTCTGCAATGTTTACGTTAATAGAGTATAGAACGTCACTTATGTAAATTACAAGAAGGGAGATAAAAGTGGGTTACCATAGGCCTATAGTAACCTACTTTTACTTTTCTTTTGTAATTTACATAAGTGAAATCCATTCTTTTTTCAGTTTTAAAGATCATCATAAAATCGAAAATTTTATTCATCTTTATAAGAGATGATCATCACAAACACGAGAATATTAGATATATTGCACACATATTGTTAAAATTATACAAAACAGAGGGAAAGGGTATGACGTTTGGTCAAAATATGACCCTTCAAGATTTTGGTCAATGTTACCTTAAATAGCCAAGATGGCAGACCTTACGGTAATCTCGATCCAGGTTACTTAGTGACGTCGGTAATGGAGGGAGCTGCGAATTATCGCGATGTGTTATACAGATTAATACTAAGAAAGCATTTCGTGTAGAGTTATCGGCGGAAAGTAGTAACAGTTGTAATAAGGGTTGATTTGATTGTGTTTTTTTTGACGTTAGACATAATTTTTTTTCAGTTTAATATTAATAGATTAATTATGAGTGCTGACGATATTTATTCCCAAGAATTTTGGGCAGCGTGCACCACCCATAATTTCTATCAAGTGCTCGAATCAAAATTTTCCGAATTAGGTATGGACCACAGAATCGATAAAGGTTTTTAATTTGCGGTCGGTCTAGGATTACAGCATATTGAGGAAGTGTGTAAGATTTGTTCGAATTCGTGCAAAATATTTTATCGACATGACCGAGATTCGTGTGTTACGCGGTGCAAAAAATGTCGAAGAAATAGTTCGGCATTCGATGGAATCTTTAAAGGTAAATGTGGAAAAATATCATTGTGTAGAATGTTATCTTTCATGTGGCATTATATTGCATTGGAATGCTCTTCGACCACCTCAGGTATTGCTGTAGGTATTTCTAACAAGGTTGCTGTCGACTGGTCAACCGTATACGTTTTGTTATGCTAGTAGCTTTGCACAATATGACATCGTTTAAAATTGGAGGTCCGAAGAAAACTGTCGAAATCGACGAGAGTGTTATATGTCAGGGGTGGGCAAGCAAGAGTTCAGTCGGAGCCGAAATGTAGGTTTTGCAAAATGCATGGGAGCCGCAGTTCTGTACTGTCGTGGCGGATAGTATGGTAAGGCTGGGAAAGATAGCACATTCAGCGAGAGCCGCATTTGCCCATGCCTGTTATATGTAAACGAAAATATGAAAAAGGCCGCAAACTAAAAAGTACGAAGTGGGTTGTAGGGGAATTACGTCGAGAAGACGAGATCTGTTTTATCTGTCAAGTAAACGATCGTTTCAAAATTACGTTAAATTGGATTATATCGAAATTTGTTAATTCAGGAAGCTTGGTCTTAACTGACGAATGGAAAGGTTACAACAACATAGACGATTTAGAAGGCGTCGAAATAGAGCACAGGACAGTTAATCACTCCGAGAATTTCGTTAACCCCAGACCCCATAATAACGTAAGTAATAACATTCTTTTTTGGTTAATGCTACCTATGGTTCCATGATGGCGGCTCGTGTCTGATTCCAGCGAGGAAACAGTGGGAACGCACGTTCTAACCTAACTTAACCTATTCTAATAATTTTGTTGGTAATAATTCTGGTAATTTATTAGAACAGGTTAGGTTAGGTTAGAACGTGCGTCCCTACAGTTTCCCTTCTTCTATTAGCTAGAATTAGAGACGAGCCGCCATCTTGCAACCATAGGTAACATTAACTCCTATTTTTTAAAATTATTTTAATATATTTTTTAATATTTCGAAATAGTATTTATTTTTAAAATATTCCGAAATTCTAAAATCGGAATTTAGTATTTAATAAATCGCGGAGCATATCATATGCGTATTTGCTCCATCATAAATCGCAGTCAAGATGGTCGCCATCTTGACGTCACTAAGTAATCTGGAACGAGAATACCGGAAGGTCCGCCATCTTGGCTACCTAAGGTAGCATTAACCAAGATTTTTACATTTTTGAGCTCAGCGCGCTTTGAAAAGTCGATAAAATAAAAAGAAAGGAGGAGGTTTTTCTGTATATATGGATGTTCGTGTGATTGGGGTTGTGTGTCTACCAACTTTAAAACTACCGTGCTTTTTGTCAAAAATATCTGAAAAATTGCAAGGAAGTTTCTGTATCAGGGGACTGACGCTATTAAATTTTGGTGATTAAAGGTCGACGGGATGGAGAGAGTAAGAGAGTCGTGGGGGGTATCTCAAGTAGGGCCGGACTTAATGACGATTTTATTGTTAGCATTTACAATTTTTTTTTATAAAACTCATTTCTACAATCAAAATTATGTTTTTGTCATTTTATGATAACTAAAAATAAAACAAGGATTTTTTTATAATAAAGTATTTTAACCTATGACGCCATACACGCAGTTTTAAATGTTGCCGGGAAAGTTAATCAACTGGTTGCTGGATTATTTAAATTATTTTTACATTAGAAATTTATATATACCTTACTTAATTCAAATTAGATTAAGACAACACGAATATTTTTATAATGAACATGAATACTAGTTTTACTTTCACAATACTCGTTTCTTTCTTCTGCAGAATGGATAATATTAAAGAATTAAGGAAGAGACACATTTTGTAGTCGAAATTGGTCATTAAAATTATCCCTGAAGCCTAGGAAGCCTTGAGTAAAAGGATTTAGTTTTTATGCAAGAAATAAATCTTTTCTCTGCCATGGTTATCTTCATGCATGATCTTGGAGAATGAAGATAACCACGGCAGAAAAAAGATTTATTTCACCATCCGAAGACTCGTTCTTCCACTTTCATTAAATTAGTTTATAGAACAACGACTGTGGGATGTCTGTCATCGGCAAAGTGACAACGAAAACACAAAACAGTCATCTTCGAGTTTAAAGACGTTTAAAGAATAGCATTACACACGCTATAATTTGAACGTCTATAAATATGGATAAGGCCACTTATATTATACAGACATTCACATTGTATTTGAACCAGTATTCTACTGCTAATAAATTTCACCAGAAATAGCAAATGTATGTACTACAAAAGAAAATCATTTCAAAGTTGAATATACATTTAAATAAACAGAAAAAAATGCATTGTAGTTAGTATATGTTCAAAGCAGAATTATAATTATTTAAACAATTAAATTTGTAAATTGAATTGTCGTAATTTTATCAAATATAGAAATTTATATACAACTTCATATAGAATTTAATTCTAATAAACGCCATCCGGTAATCTAGTCATAAGACCACCGAACACTGGTAGTTAGTTAGTCGTGAGTTCAGGCACAGCCAACGGGGTAGCCTCGTGCAGTTTTCCGAATTTTCTTCACGTTAATAACACCTAAATAGGGTCAAAATTCCCATAAAAGTCTTTTTGGGATGCACCCTCCTCGGTAGATTGCTCACGTCTCGCGTTACTGGAACCAAATAAATTAAACTAATTCTAACGATTATTTGTTGTGACATCGTCATAATGCCGGACTGCAACTTTTCGTCACAGTCTTGTCAATTTTTTTAGTGGTGGTCTTGCTCCTGTGCATCATACTTTTCTATTTAGCAACAGAGTCGTGTCGGTCATCTATCTAACTTCGTTTGGGGAAAAATCTTGAATCGAAGTAACGTTAATTAAGTTAATTTGGGCCTCTTGCCTATATGCTTTTTCGACTTTCATCTATCTAAATCTTTTCTCGACGTTAAGGAAGTACAGCTAGACACACTGGCAACAATAAGGCGACAGTCGAATTACTTTGACCCCTTCCGCAAGATTCCTTCTTTCTGTCGGACCACAGCGTGATGGCATTCGAATAGGAAGATTACATATATAATACAGGTTAGTACAAAATGTTTTAAGTGGCATAAAGCATATTTTGTGCTCGTCAGTTGAATATATATCTTAAAAAGATTTAGGATATATTTTCAATTGCTGTTTACGTGTCTAGTGAAATTGTGGCATTTCGTACCGTCAGAATATCACGATAAACGTGACGTCACATTGGCAGGCTGAAATAACCAAACAGTTTATATGGTTTTCGTTTTGATGTTTGGTATATTATAGTATGATATATTGACAAGACTATGTCTTGTTTATAAAATCGTACTGCCGGCCTGTGTTACCAGCTTAGAGGTATGAAGGAGTACATGTCAGGAGTTGAAATTTGGCACAGAGTATTAGGTGCCCAAATCACGCGTGCAAAAAAAACCAGACTTGTAAGTACTCAGGGGACCGAGAACTGAAACACTAATGAAATACAAAATGGCGACACTCTCTACAAACAGGCAGTAGTGCGAGATTTGCGCATGCGTCGCTCGTTTTCAGTTGGAAGTACGAATATTGTGAAATCGAATTTAGACAAACAAACCTTTGAAAAAACCGATTTACCTGTCTCGTATTATTCCTCACATATTTTTGGTCGCCACTCGCTGACCTCGACGATTGACTGGAGATATCTCGTTTCATCATCAATGCGCGTTTCATCACTAGATGGCGAGTCGTTATAATTTTATATTAAAACTAACTGCCGAAATAGAATTACTTTTTTCTTTTTACATTTTTTAATATTTATATATATATATTGTTTGTGCAAAATGAAAAAAAATAATTGCGAACGATACAATAGCCGCCATTATTCTTTTAAAAAACGGGAAATTTTCGCATTGACAAAAATTCAACCTGGGGCGTCACTTAACGGAGAAAAATTTCAACATTCGATAGGTTAATTTTAATGAAAATGCATCGTGGAAGACCTCGTGGTGCGCAGCTGTGGCCTGCGAAGTTTCAATGACCGCGCTCAAAACCAGCGATACCAAAGATGATTCGAGAATGAGAACGAGACCCGCCGTGAGCGTCGAAGTGATTCCTCTTAGTATTGAGTCTCCGAGACATAGTCTTGTACAAAATACGGCCTTGCCGTTTTACTTGTTTACATAACTACAAAGGTTATCTCACGTAAGGGTTTATCACCTTCAGTATCAAATCCAACACATTTTGACAAAGAATTTTCAAAATGTGTTGGATTTGATACTGAAGGTGATAAACCCTTACGTAAGATAACCTTTGTAAATATAAATCAAATGCTATTATGTAATATAGCAGAAAGGTTAGAAGTAGGAAAGAATCTAATAATCTTTGCTGCTGTTATTTTTTGCTCGAGCAAAGCCAGTTCATCTGCTATTATTGAAAGTAATGAAGTAATAATTCAAACTTAAACTCTGGCCTTTACACCGAAAGTAAGACTAAAACTAAAATTAAAATCAAACCAAGTAAAATATTGTATTTTGAAAAATGTGAAAAAAGTAATAATTGCATCTCTTGATTGAGTTTGTCACATTTCAATCTGACAGTTAGAGAAGAGTCTCTATATTAAAAGCAAAATGTCTATTCTATACACGTAATGTTCGTATGTATAAAATACTGCTAAAAGCGTTAAATACACGTTAAATACTTGAAATATATAAATTTGATATTTTTTAGCTTTCAGAAACAGTGGCGCAAACTAATTCTGTTTTCTAGGTTCAGACTCATCCAAAAGTTTGCCGTCACAGAACAATTTGCTTATATGTGATGTAGAACTATTTGTACAGTAGAGTATCTTAGTTTCTTTCCTTTTGTTCAAATTTGCAATAAATTATTTCACAAAAACTAAATATTTCTTATCTACCATACTGCGTTATATCTATATGTTTCTTTTATTCCGTATTATATACCATACTTCATTTTTGATCTATAAAAATACGCGAGTAGAATATCGCTAAGCTGGTGTGAGTAACTTTAAATCTAGACTATACCTAAACTCTATACGTTTCGTTTATAGTTTACATGCTTTGAATATTGAAAAACGTGATATTTCAAAGTGAGTAAACTAAAATGTTTTATTTAAAACATTTCCTTGTGCATCTAAACGAAGCACAAATAATATAAAACCCCCAAACTCGAAATATATTAGTAAATCTCGCAGCAAAACTGAATTGCACTGTTTCAATAAACTTTCTGTATCAAAGCCGAATGATCAAAGCATTCGTGTCTTTGATCATTCGTCTTTGAATTGCTGAGAACCCTAATCACATACCTTTACATTCTCTCTTGGTATTTATTATAAAAGTTTGAATAATATTTAATAAAAACTTGTTTGTGGCCGGATGGCCGAGCGGTCAAGGTTAGCAGCCTGCCGCCCTGGGGGACCCGGGATCGAGTCCGGACAGGTCGAAAAATCCCCAGGAATTTTTCAGGGGGTGGTTCGTCCGGATATGTCGGTCCCCGTCCCTCACCACCCGGCCGCCCATTGTGGGCTTGGCCGAACCCATAATGGGCTTGCTATAAGAGGCCCTCTTAGTGCCCACTGGGCGGAAAGAGTTACCAAAAATAAAAAAAATAATAAATAAATAAAAACTTGTTTTATCAACTTAAATGACAACTATTGTAAAACATTTAAGCGTTTTATTAATTTTTAAGCCGTGTTTAATTATAATTAATAATACATAACAATTACTTGTTTACAGTGCTGCCATTATATAAGGCTTTAAGAAAAATGTTCATTGTTTTCTCAGTCGTGAAACTAAAGCTACAAATATAGAGGGCATTAACAGATTCGAAACTGTAGTTAAACTTTACTTGTGTAACATAGGTGATGGCTATTAACTATAGCTAAAGCTAGTAGCTAATTGCAAATTTCCTACGTTTTTCAGTATAAAGTACATGAGTAGTAGTGATTTGAGTAGCACTGATCACAAAATTAATTTTCTAATTAAAATAAAATTAATTTAATTTAAATTTGTAATAATAAGACAAAGTTTCTGTATTAATTATTTTATATAAGATATATGATTGGTCGGTTTTTGATATAAATTGAGTTTTAAGGAAAGTTAGAATTTATTTTTAATACCAAGATTAAAAATTGCAATCATGGAGAGATATGGTTTTATTATTACTTACGACGGTGATAGAAATTATTCTGTTTCTCCTCGTTTGTACAAGTCAATAGATACGTGTATTGCTGCGGTAAATAATTTTTTTTTCGATATTCCTGATAATCTCCCTATTGTTTTACGTTATTTTAAAGTTAATGATGAAATATGGAAAGGAAATGGAAAATTCGGTTTTATAATTGTTGACGAGAATGGAAGAATTTATGAAGTTAGTAATAAATTATATTATTCGTTCGAGAAATGTTCAGAAGTTATGAAAGAAATTTATATAGAAAGGAACAAAAAGAATATATTAATATTTAGGGAGATAATTTGTGGATCAAAGCATTATAAATTTACTAAAGCTTATAAGTTTGATTAATATGTATTTCAAACATCCTAGTAACTGTATAATCGTTGGACCTTCTCAATGCGGAAAGACAACATTAGTGAGAAAAATTATTCGTAACAAAATTTATGAAAATACATTAAAAAAGATTCTATGGTGTTATTCCGTATATTTACCGTTTTTTCACGAGGAAAAAGATGTTACATTCATGTATGGCTTACCTGAATCCGTGCAAGGATGGGATTTAATAATAATTGATGATTTGATGCATGAACTCAGTTCAAAAACTGCATTTTTGTTTACAACAGAGTCTCATCATTATAATGTAAGCGTGATCGTGATAATGCAAAATTTGTTTCCAAAAAATAGAATTATGAGAGATATAACTTTAAACACGCATTATTTGATATTATTTAAAAATAATCGCGATGAAAGTCAAGTAAGTTGTTTGGGACGGCAAGCTTTTGCTGGTAAATGTGATTTTTTTATGGATGCATATAAAAAAGCGACAGAAAAGGAATTCGGTTATTTGTTATTAGATTTTCATCCTAAAACGAATAAGAAATTTTCTGTGAGAGATTCGTGTTTTCCTGACGAACAAGGTATTTTTTGGATATACTTACCAATAAAATGAAGAACGTAAAGAAAAATTATCATATGTTAGCACTTTTGTCTAAGACTACTCCTTCTCAACGAAAAGCAATATTGAAAGAAGCTACTCCGGATCAAATTAAAGTTTTGTGTGAAATATGCGATAATTTGCGGAGAGGAAATATACCTGCCGATGTTCGTAAATTACAAAAATATAAAAAAATTATCAGGAAATTAAGTGAAAAAAATGTTCCTTTAAATACTAAGAAAAAAATTTTAGTTAATCAATCTGGTGGATTCCTTCCTCTTCTACTGGCTCCGTTATTGTCTATGGCAGGTGGACTAATTGGTAAAGTAATAGGAAAAAGAATCTAATGGCGAAACAAATGGCTCTTGTCCCTCCTGAACTGTTGTCGGCATATCGAAAACCTGAAATAAGAATTGGTAATAATATCGAAGAATTACTTGAGACTGGTGATTTATCTGATGATAGTAAAGTCAAATTATTAAGTCAATTGATTTCGAGATATCAGAGAACAGTTCATGCGCCAAAAGAACCTGTTAGAGTATCTGTTGTATCCGACAAAATCGAAGAAACGGAATCTCAACCCGAAGAAAAAGCTGTCGATGATGCATTTATTAAACAAATAATTTTATCTGTACCGCAATTATATCAAAAATATATACCACATTTAATTGATAAGTTGAATCAAAGTCATTACGGATGGAATTCTAAAGGTGAATTAACAACCGATGGGAAACCTATTTTTGGAAGTCATATAGTAGACTTAATTTCGTATGTAATGAGAAATAGAAAAACCGCATTAGTTCCTGTTGGTTTTAACGAATTTTGGGACGGTTTAAAGAAAATAAACATTCCTAAAGAGTGGATTGGAAACAAAAGTTTGACAACATTAGCCGAAAAAACACAGTATCAACCAGCATCAGTCGAGACTCCCGAAGAAATTTTCTCTCCAAGACTATTTCACCAGTGGAAAAAATCTAAGAGGAAGAGGAAGAATAATTCCGAATGGAAAAACTTTTAAAATCGATATACTATAATCCTAAATCTCCAGCATCTTTTGGTGGTGTAAGTAAATTAGTTAAAGAATCTAATTTACCACAATCTGTTGTTAAAAAATGGCTATCTTCTCAACTGACTTATACACTTCATAAACCTGTAAGAATTAAATATTCGCGAAGAAAAACTAAAAGTTTTTATCCTAATGACTTATGGCAAGCCGATTTAATTGTATTAAAACAATTTTCTAGATTTAATAATGGAGTAAAATACTTACTAACTGTAATCGATGTATTTACTAAGTATTGCTATGTAGAACCAATAAAAGATAAAAAACCTCAGTCAGTTTTTAAAGCTTTCAAAATCATTTTTAGAAAAAACATTCCAAAAAATTTACAAACTGATAAAGGAAAAGAATTTTATAATAGATTAGTAAAAAATCTTTTTAAAAAATTTAAAATTAATCATTATTCTACTCATTCTGATACAAAAGCAGCTGTTGTCGAAAGATTAAATAAAACTCTGCGGAATAAAATATATAGATTATTTACGTATCGTAAGTCTTTTAAATATATCGATAAATTATCTGATATTGTAAAAAGTTACAATAATAGTTTTCATAGAAGTATCGGTATGTCTCCGTCAGAAGTTACCCCTCTACATCATAGCATGATTTTCGAAAAGTTGTATGGTATAAAAGGAGGGAATACATTTAAATTTAATATTGGTGATTTTGTTCGAATCTCGAAAATACGTAAAACATTTAGTCGAGGATATCTACCAGGTTGGACAAAAGAAATATTTGTTATTCACGATCGTTTTTCATCTCATCCTCCGACGTACATATTGAAAGATTTAAATAATGAAATTTTAGAAGGAAAATTTTATACAGAAGAATTACAGAAGGTGACAAAATGATGCAGTCTGACTTTTTTGTAACTCTGATAAGCAATGCTAGCATGGATTTATTTCCTGAAAATAAGCAGTCTAATTTCACTGTGAAAATGAGTCCGGCTATTGATTTACATGGAAAATGGGTAGTCGGTCTGAGCGAAGTTATTATTCCTAGAAACTGGTTTAACATATCTAATCATAACAATGATTATACTATTACTAAGCATAAAATTAGAAGAGAAAAAATAGAAGATAAAACATATACGATTCCACTAACTACAGCTAAAGAAAATGAAGGAAAGACGCTTTTCGATTGGATAAACAATAATATAGTTTCCTTAACTGGCTCTAACTCGGTAGAATTCGTTTTAGACAAGGATTATAAAGATGTAAAAATAAATGTGAAGGAGGGATTCGAGTTGCATGTTACAAAAGACAGTGCTCACAAATTACTTTATTTATTAAATTTTCCACTGAAAGAAATTATATTTAAACAAGACACTTCAAATTTAATATTGCGGACTGGGTCTAAGGAATATCTATCAAATCCCGTATTTTACAAGGATCAATTTATAATTTTAATAGAAAGAAATAAAAAAGTTGTTGAAGAAATCGATGTAGAAGAAAAAATTTTTATTCCTATTGGATTATATTCATCAGCTGAAAAATTTCTCGGAATTTTTAAATATATTAAATTAGGATTACTGCCTAATAACAAAATCATTTTAAAAGTTCCTAAAAATATAACGATTGAATTTGGAAACGAATTAAAGGATTTATTAGGATTTAAAACACAGAAATTTTCAGCAGGCGAATATGTAAGTGAATATCCACTTGAATTGTCTGCAGGAATTTCAGAAATTTTTATTTATTCAAATATTGTTGCTTCTCATCATGTGGGGGATATAACAGCTCCTCTTCTAAGAGTTATACCAGTTATGGGAGAAAAGACCGATCAAATAGTTAAAGTTTATCCCTCACCTTTATATTTTCCTTTGAAAAAAAATTATATTGATACTATTGAAATCGAGTTGAGAACTGCCGGTGGAAAAGAAATTGTCTTTTTTGGAGGAAAAACATTATTAGTTCTATCTTTTAAGCAGTTATAAATAGTGCTTAGTCTTATTTGTTAATATTAGTTCATGTTTGAAAGTACAAAATGAAGCTCGATCCTAAAGATTGTATAAATTATTACTGTAATCAGGCGGGAGGAACGATATACAGACCTGAGTTACGATTTCCTCTCACACGACAATTAGGAACAGGGAATTATTTTGCGGGACAGCAAATACAACGAGGATATGGATTTTTTGGAGATTTATTTCGTAAATCAATTCCTATTCTTAGTAAAGTAGGAAAATATCTAGGACGAAAAGCATTAAACTTTGCATCAAATGTTGGATCGGATGTAATTAGCGGGAAATCATTCAAAGAATCTACAAAATCACATTTAAAAGATATTGGTTCTGAAATAAAAGATGATGTAATTAAAAAAGTACAAGGCGGATCTGGTATAAAAAGAAAACGAACGAAAAGATTAATTCAGTCGCAGAATAAAAGGCGAAAACTAAAAGATATATTTACTGAGTGAGAAAATGGATCCACACTCTTGTCCATGCACCAAAAGTGAGTTGGATTTATTCAGTACAGTTTCAACTCAATTAGCTATTGACAATACATCAGAAGTTATAGTACATCCTGTCGCAACAATTTCGGATAGTCGAGCACCAATTGAATTTTATGTATCCGGTTCTGGTGAAAATTATATCGATCTACATTCAATTTATCTACATGTTCAAGCAAAAATTGTAAAGAAAAATGGAACAGATACTGCTGTAGATGAAAAAGTTGCTCCTGTCAATTATTTTTTAAATAGTTTGTTCTCTCAATGCAGTGTTTTTCTAAACGACAAACAAGTAATTTCACAGGTTAATTATCCCTACAGAGCAATTTTGGAGGCCTTATTATTTTACTCAAAAGAAGCACAAGAATCCTTTTTAACGAGTGCATTATTTTTTAAAGATACTGCACAACATATGGATTCCATAGAAAATAATGAAGGAATGGCTAAAAGATTTAATATTGGTAAACAAAGTAGACTAATAGATTTAGTTGGACGACTTCATATTGATTTATCACATCAACCTAAACTGTTAATTAATAATGTTGATTTACGAATTAAATTAGAAAGATCAAAAGATAATTTTGCATTAATGGCAAATAATGATGATTATAAAGTCATTATTAAAAATGCATCTCTAAAAATTAATAAAGTAGATGTTAGTTCATCAGTTCAAATTGGAATAGAAAAAGCATTGCAAACAGGTATTATAAAAATGCCATTCCGCAGAACAGATATTAAAGTTTTTACTTTAAGTAGTGGAATTCAGTCTACAAATATATCAAATGCTGTTATCGGTCAGTTACCTTATAGAATTACAATTGGTTTGGTTTCAAATTCGGCATTTAATGGAAATGTAAAATACAATCCTTTTAATTTTAAAAATTACCATTTAAATTATATATGTTTATTAAAAGACAATCAAATGATTCCCCCAAAACCATATACTCCTGATTATACAAATAAAATATATGCAAGAAATTTTATATCATTATTTGAAGATATAGGATGCATTAACCATCATAAATTTACAAATATATCTTACGACGATTATAAAGATGGCTATACTTTATATTGTTTCGATCTTACTCCCGATCATTCTGCATCAGAATCGCATATAAGTGTTAATCAACAAGGAAATATCTCAATTGAATTAAAATTTTCAACTGCAATATTAGAAACGGTGAATGTTATTTGTTTGCTGGAATATAATAATACTCTAGAAATTGATCACTCAAGAACTGTGTTTGTGGACTATTAATGAATACCATTACTTTATGGAGACTGGCTTCAAGTGATTCGAAAATAAAAAGGACTTTCGGAGGTGTTTTTGCATCTGATGACTTACCCGTTCACATTGCTAATCGTAAATCGTTTATAATTAATTTAGATGAGAAAAATAAGCCTGGGAGTCATTGGGTATCTGTGTTCTTTACCGAAAAAACTTGTTTTTACTATGATAGCTATGGAATGAAACCGACAAAAACGAAAATTATAAAATTTATAAAACAAAATTCTAAAAATTGTTGCTGGAATAATATAGTTCATCAGAGTTTATATTCAACAACTTGCGGATATTTCTGTTTGTATTTTCTATATAAAATGAATAGAAATCAATGTTTAAAAGAATTAAGTACAACTGACAAATTTTATAACGATGAATTTGTAAAGAAATTTGTTAAAAATCATTTTTACTTAGCACATCCGAGTGCAATAATGTATAATCAATGTTGTACTTCAATGAAAAATAATAAAACTATTTAAATATAAACTTCTTTTTATTCTTTCAAAAAAAAAAAAAAAAAAAAAACATAATATTAACACACAAGATAATAATAATATTTTATCATTCTCATTAATTTAAAAAAATACATAATATTAAAACACAAGATGATGATGATAATATTTTATCATTCTCATTCATTAAAAAAATTACATAATATTAAAACACAAGATAATATTTTCTTCTCTAAGTCTGTATAAAATAAAAAACTTTAATTAATAATAATAATATTATTTTATCATTCTCATTCATTAGTAAAAAAATTACCTGTTAAAAATGTTAGCAATAACAATAATTATATACCTATACAAATTTAAAAAAAAAAATGTAATCATATTTACTAATTTTTATATAATAATAATTAAAAATATATTTACCATGTTGATCCATATAAAATTTATAAGAGAAGACATCACAAAGAGAGCAGTGAGCAACAAAATTGCTATGATGTGGACACGGTATGCTAATTTTCGAGGATTTAGGAATTCCCAATTTTTCGAGGTCGTATGACGAAATTTTTATGTTGTATTTTTCTTCAGTTAGGCTTAAAAAATTAAACTCGATTTGGCCCCCCTTATAATAAATTATATCATATTTTTTATATAATTTATATAAAATTTCGCATACTTTACAATAACATTCCCAATAACCAAAATTATGTTTTTTATATGCCAAATATAGTCCATGCAAAAAATTTCCAAATTTCACAGATTTTTTATCTCTTAATGATAAATCATTAAAATTAATAAATTCATTGTAAAAATCTATTTTTCCGAAATTGTTTCCATGTCTTGCTACAAATCCGATTTGCCTGCATAAAGTGTTAAACGGGAGATTTTCATCTCGAATTGTAAATGCCTCGAAGTCAATGATAACTCCTATATTAGAAACTATATTATAATACACAGTATTAATTTTAATAAAAAAAAAATAATTTTAACACCTACCATTCCAGTATTTTTGAGTGTTGAAATCTAATTTATATTAAAATATATCAATTAAATAGAGACATATACAAAAAAAACTATATATTATAAATTATTATAATACTCACCACAGGAGAATTCTGAGATAGTAGAATCTACATCAAGATATTTATTAAAAAAAAATCAAGTATAGATATAAAAGAAAATATACTTACAACTCATCTTAGCAGAATGTATTGAATGCTGGAGTTTGTGAATGATTGTTAAAACTTGTTTGATTCTGACAAAAATTACAGCTCTTTTTATACTTAAATTCAACAGAGGTGTGGTATTCATTTTTATATATCCTGTTGTTTGAAGTACATTCTTAAAATATTAATAGGTATTGTGTGTTTTTAATTCATTTTTAAATATCTTGTTTTTGAAGTATATTCTTGAAATATCCTGTTTTTGAAGTACATTCTTAAAATATTAATAGGCACTGTGTGTTTTTAATTCATTTTTAAATATCTTGTTTTTGAAGTATATTCTTGAAATATCCTGTTTTTGAAGTACATTCTTAAAATATTAATAGGCACTGTGTGTTTTTTTAATTCATTTTTAAATATCCTGTTTTTGAAGTATATTCTTGAAATATCCTGTTTTTGAAGTACATTCTTGAAATATCCTGTTTTTGAAGTACATTCTTGAAATATCCTGTTTTTGAAGTAATTCTTGAATATTAATAGACAGTGCTATTTTCGATTCATTTTTAAAATATCCTGTTTTTTGAAGTATATTCTTGAAATATCCTGTTTTTGAAGTATATTCTTGAAATATTAATAGACAGTGCTATTTTCATTTTTAAAATATCCTGTTTTTGAAGTAAATTCTTAAAATATTAATACACACTACTGTTTTCGATTCATTTTTAAGTATCCTGTTTTTCAAAGTGCAGTTGAAGAATATTAATAGACATCATGTTATTCTAAAATTATTAACAGACATCCTGTTATGTGTTATTTTTGCATCCAGCAATAGTATAAATACTGCATATAAGAGACACCCTCAATACAGTGCTGAGATACTAGCCCAATACAGTGGTGAGATACTAGCTCAATACAGTGGTGAGATACTAGCTCAATACATCTCTGAGAACTTCTTTTGCAAGAATCTCTTATACATCTAAGAAAAATGTCTTCAGGAGGTAAGTATTTTATTTTATTTTTTAACTATTTTTACTTAAAATAATTCAATAAATATAATATTAATTTTAGAATGTGATTATGATTTTAATGTGAATCAGACTGTTGGTAAAAAAAGAGGACCAAAACCTAAAAACATAGAAGATCAGGAGTTGAAAAAGCAAAAGCTTGCCTTAGACCAAAAGTTCGGGTTAGACCTAACTCTAGATAAAGGTAAATCTTCAAAAATTAGCAAGTTTAACATCAAAATATGTGAAAATCAATTCATGGAGGTGGTAGAATTCCATTCTAACACATATGTTTCTTTAACAAAAACAAAAGGGAACTATCCACCTAACAAATATAATATTAATATTAACGACTTTAAATTTTATAAAAAAGCTTTTGATGCAATGAACGAACATTTAGACAAATGTGTAAATGTTTAAAATATGTCTTTTATGGATTAACACGTTGACTGCCATCTACGAGATGACTCGTAGTTACCGTTTCTGCCTAGGACGCCACCTACGAGTTATATCGTAGTTTGTTTCCTTGCCATATTTGTGCAGCTACGATGTAATTCGTAGTATATCAGTGTAAATATGAATAGATAGCTTCAGGGGCAAGAACAAAAAATCAAGTTTGGCTTACATGAACAGAACATTTATTAATTAATGAACAGAAAATATAATCATAAAAAGTTTATTCAAAATCAAAAGCAAAACAATATTTTTATTGTTTGTGATAATTTATAAAACAAAAATATAAATTTAAACGAACAGAAAATATTATAAAATGTTTATTCAAAATCAAAAGCAAAACGATATTTTTATAGTTTGTGATAATTTTTAAAACAATCTTCTACGCAAAGGGCTGGCTTCTCAAGACAGATTGGACAGAAATAACGCGTTTCTCGGCGTTTTTTAGCTTTGGTACAAATTCGACATGGCTTTGTCGGATGTTGTTTTTTCTGAGTAGATGGGATACTCTGTAAATAGTGAAGCTTCTGCAATTTAATTTTTTTTGAAACTGGTTGAATCTCTTCTCCAATCAACGCTTTGACGAATGCTTCTCTAAACTTTTAGTTTAGAGAAGCATTCGTCATAATGAGAAGCATAAGTTTTATTTTAGAGAAAAAGAGAAGCATAAGTTAGCTTATAGAGAAGCATAAGTTTTATTTTAGAAGAAGTTGCTTTTTGAAAGAGTTTGTGTGCATTATGTATATATATTTCTATAATATGTAATGCAACCTTTTTGAGCCATCTAATAGTCTTTCTTAGAGCTGTGTAGTACGATAGCATTTGATCTGATCGTCAATGCCAGACGTTCCATGATTATAATCTCGAATTATATTCGGTTTCGTCGAACATTTTCCATTGCGATTGAACACCTCTACCATTTCAACAACGTGCATGTTTGAAATGGTAAGGACTTCTCGTTTGTCTTTCCATTTACATACAGTAACAGGACCATTTCGCTGCCAAATAAACTCCCCCATCCTCACCAAAAATTTTGTCAGATTCTGAATCACTTAGATTAGTGTAGTAATCAAGTTGTTTTTTAGTCAGTGGTCTTTTCTTATCCATTTTGGGATATTTATAATTTGATTATAAAAATAAATAAAAAATAACACTCTCAAAAAAGACGTAAATGTGATGTGCTCGCCTCTATATCCGATTTATTACTAATGAATTTAGACGCACATCTCCGATTGGCTGTAGCGAAGTGACAGGACGAATCGTGTCTGTGCACGAATTAACTCGTAGTTTGGCTTTAGCGAAGAGCTTTCTGTTACATAAGCCAACTACGAGATAATTCGTAATACCTTTATTTTAAGAAAAACACATTTTATATGCTATTTGATTATTACTATATACTCTGATTAGAGTTTTTAATAATATAATATAATTAAATTAAGTTGGCGTTTTACAACAGAATCCTAAAAAGTCACGTGGCAGTCAACGTGTTAAGGAAAAAAGCTTTTAGAGGTTATGCTAAAACTTATCGTGCTCTTATTTTAGAAAATAGTGATCCATCTGTCTTTTTTGGAAAAATAACATCTAGTATTTATAATATTTTAGCTAATGATAATTTCGTTTGTAGAAGAAAATTTTTAATAAATTTAAAAACTAAATTTATAAAATATAAAGAAGATGATATTATAGAATATCAAGATGTTTATTTTTCTAGTCGTGTTGAGCATATTTTATCCTCATATATGATTAATGAAAAATTAATGAATGCATTTGATACAATTTTAAACTATATTGATGAGTTTATAAAATATGGATCAGGGTGGATACTGAAAGAAATTATATTTATAGATGTTCATATAGGAATATACAAAAATGAAATTGGAGGATGTGGTAATATTATTCTTCCAAAACATATAGTTAATAAACGTTGTGTGTTAAATATAAAATGTTCAGACAATCAATGTTTTTTATATTGTATAATTGCTAATCTGTATCCAACAGTTAATACCAACAAAAATTCTATATATTTGTATAGGAAATATTTAAAATATTTAAATATAAATAGTTTAAAATTTCCTGTAAATGTTAAAAATATTCCGATATTTGAAAAAAATAATTGTTTAAATATTAATGTATATGGATACGAAAACAAACTAATTTATCCGATTTATATAACCAAATTTCAATTTGAAAAAGAAATAAATTTGTTATTATATAAATCTCATTATTTTTTAATTAGAAATTTTAATAGACTAATGTCTGAGAAATTTTTGCCAAGAAAATTTTGCAAAAGATGTTTAAATGGTTTTGAAAGAGAATGTACTTTAAATGAGCATCTCAAATTTTGTTCTAATCATAAATATCAAAAAGTATCCACCCCGAAAGGAAAAGAAGCAATCACCAAATTTCATTCTCATGAAAAATCATTATTTCACCCAATCTGCATATTTGCAGATTTTGAATCAATTTTGGAAAAGGTTTCTTCTAATGAAATAAATCCTAAAGAAAGTTTTACTAAAATCGTTGAAATTCATAAACCTATATGTTATTCGATTATAATTATTGAAAATGAGGATAAAATAATATATGCTAATTTTTATTGTGGTGATAATGCTGTTAATAATTTTTTAATTGATATTCAAAACCAATTGAATAATTTGTTAAGTAAAATAAGTCATAATGTTGAAATTAATTTAAATACTGTTACTAATAATTCAAGACATTTATGTCATATTTGTAATGAAAAATTTGATGATGATGATATCCGTGTAATGGACCACGATCATCAAACAGGCTGTTTTCGAGGGTGGGCTCATAATAAATGCAATTTAAATTATAGACTAAAACCGTTTATTCCAATTATATTGCACAATTTTTCTGGTTATGATTCGCATTTAATTTTTAAAAATATACCTTCTAAATTATTTTCAAAAATTAGTATTATTCCAATAAATTCAGAAAAATTTACGACATTTTCATTAGATTATTTTAAATTTATTGACAGTTATCAATTTTTAAATTCTTCTCTCTCTGTTTTAACCGATAATTTAAAAAATGCGAATTATAATTTTCCAATTTTTAATCATTTTTTTCGTCATTACAAATATAGAGAATTATTAAAAAGAAAAGGAATTTTTCCATATTCCTATTTTAAAAACAAAGAAATATTAGATGAAATACAGCTACCCCCAAAAAAATGTTTTTATAACGAATTATCAGGAGAAAATATTACAGATGATGATTATAATCATGCTCAATTAGTTTGGAAAAAATTTCGCTGTGAAACTTTCAGGGACTATTTAAAATTATATCAATATGTTGATACCATATTATTAGCAGATATATTCCAAAATTTTAGAAAATTAAGTTTAACATATTATAATTTAGATCCTGTATATTTTATAACAACACCTGATTTAACATGGAATTGTGGTTTAAAAATGACAAAAATTGAATTAGAATTATTTAATGATCTTGATATGTATTTATTTATTGAAAGTGGAATGAGGGGGGGAGTAAGTTTAGCAGGGAAAAGATTTGCGCAAGCTAATAATCCATTAATACCCGAAACATATGATAAAAATCAACCTCATAATTATATTCTGTCAATAGATGCAAATAATCTTTATGGGTTTGTAATGAGCGCATACTTACCCGTAAATAATTTTAGATGGCTTCACAAAGATGAAATAGATGCTTTAGACATAACTAATATATCTGATGAAAATAGCATAGGATATATCTTAGAAGTTGATTTAAAATATCCCGAATATATTCATGACCGACACGATAATTTGCCGCTAGCTGTTGAACACACTGCCATTCCGTATGATTTATTATCTAATTATCAAAAAACAGTACTAGATAAATTAAATTTAAAATATACTAATAGTAAAAAATTAATTCCTACTCTTTTTGATAAAACAAACTATGTGGTTCATTATAGAAATTTAAAATTTTATCTAGAAGAGGGCCTGATAGTAACTAAAATTCATAGAGTATTGGCATTTTGTCAAAGTGCATGGCTTAAAAAATATATATATTTTAATAATAAAAAAAGACAAGAATCAACTAATGATTTTGACAAATCATTTTTTAAATTAATGAATAATAGTTTTTTTGGAAAAACATGTCAAAATGTAAGAAAGCGTATTAACTTAAAAGCAGCTACAACATTAAATCAATATCGCCGATATCTATCTAAACCGTCTGTAGAACAATTTCAAATTATAAATGATAATCTTACAATTTTTAAAATGAAGAAACCTAATTTATGCTTAGACAAACCTATTTATATAGGTTTTTGTGTATTAGAATTAAGCAAATTACATATGTATGAAACATTTTATAAAGTATTTAAAAACAGATATGGTGAAAACGTACATTTATTATATACCGACACAGATTCATTAACACTTCAAATTTATACAAAAGATATTTATGAGGATTTTAAATCATTCCCTGATATTTTTGATTTTAGTAACTATCCTAAAACTCACAAATTATATAATGAAATGAACAAAAATAAATTAGGATATTTTAAAGATGAAACACTTTCGAAACCAATAATTGAATTTTGTTCTTTAAAACCAAAGATGTATTCTTATATTTTTGATAAACAAAATAAAAAAACCGCTAAAGGTATTAAAAAATCTGTTATAAAAACATTTAATCACGATAAATATAAAGAAGTTTTATTCAACACAGAGCTATTAAGACATCAACAATATGGAATTAAAAGCAAAAATCATGTAGTAACAACATACCTGCAGAACAAAATTTCGCTTTCTCCATTTTATGATAAAAAATTCATTCAAGATAATGGAATAGATGTGGTATCGTTCGGTCATTACAGCTTCTACTCTTGATTCTTACAGATTTTTGGATATCATCATCATCATCTCCACAATACGGATTTTTAATAGTAGGTAAACGAAAACATAGTTATGTAATACATAGTGTTTGTAATAAAACTTATGTATGTTTAAAGCAAGCATGTAATAAAGCAGCATCATTAAAACTGTCTAAGAATAAAACATATGAATGTAAATTTTTTGTAATAAATGATAAAATAACATTACCAATATATGACAAATATTTTACAAGATGTGACTGTATGAAATGTAATAAATAATTTTGTATCTGCTAATATATGTACTCAATTTGAATAATGTTATCCATTTAAATATGTATTCAATTTGAATAATAATGTATTCTATTGTGATATCCATATAATAAAATGTTATTAATATGAATAATGTATCGTATTATGTAATTAATTAAATAAATATTTCTTAACAAAAAAACAATTTTGTTTCTTTATAGACAATACTCAACTGCTAATTGATTGGGGGGATTCATCATTTTCACCATTAGAAGAAAATAATATTCGTCATTTAAGAAATTATATTGACTGGGATATCATCAGTCAACGAAACGATTTATCTCTCACATTCATTTCTGAATTCGCTGATAAGTTAAATTGGGAAATCCTATGGAAAAACTATATATTCTCTACTTCATTTATTGAAAAACATATTAAATATGCAAAATGGGATTTAATTTGCGAATATCAGGTGTTAGATGAATCATTCTTAACCAACTTTTCACAATATCTTGATTGGAATAAAGTCGCTGAATTTCAAATTCTTTCAGATAATTTTATTAGGCGATACATACATAAGTTTGATATAAAAAAAATTTTAAAATACCAACGATTAAAAACTATGACTTTACGCATATTAAAAGATTATCTAAACTGGAATTATGTTTCTCGTTACCAAATACTTGACCAGCAATTTATAGACGACTTCCAAAATGAACTTTCTTGGTATTACATCTTAAAATATCAGAAAATAGACCGCGAATATATTGTCAACAATCACGAAAATTTATTACTCCACTTACTTGCAGAAATGTGTCATGTTTTAGATAAAGTAAATGAAAAAACTGGAAAAGCTTAAATAAAATAAAAAAATTTCAAAAAATAATTTTGTTTGGTGTTATATTATTTCATACAATTGTCATGTTTTAATTTTCTCAGATATTAAAACATTTAATAATTAATACAAAAACTTTGCATTAATGTTAAAATAAAATTAATTCAAATTTGTAAAAACATTTAATAATTAATACAGAAACTTTGTTTTAAAGTTAAAATAAAATTAATTTCATTCAAATTTGTGATTAGAAAATTAATTTTGTGATCAGTGCTACTCAAATCACTACTACTTACATGGTTAATGTTACCCTAGGTTCCGAGATGGCGGTGGGGGAAATTTTTCCCTGCGTTGGAGACTGCAACGGGGAAAAAATTTTTCCCTCGATTCTAGATGGCCGCGTTTCCGGCCGCCATCTTGAATTTCTCTGCAGACTTCGCGGACGTTAACCGAAATAACCGAAAGAAAAAAAAAAGAATTTTTTTTACTTACTTTTCGATGGGGGTTGCCTACTTTTTCCTACTTTTTTTTCCCTTTCCGATCCATTCTTTTTTCGGTTTGCCAGCTTGGATACTTTCCTTTTCTCTTAGTGCGGCTCTTTTCTTCCCTGTTCTTTTCGATTCGGCTGCTCTTTTATTGGTCGATTGGCGTTTCCCTCTGTTCGATTTATTACTACTTGGCCATATAAACGACAGAATGCAACCCCAAGAAATGTGGCCAAATTTACTTTTAAATGTTCCTCCAAAAGCAGAAGTCTTCGTTCCGCACTTACTACATCGCAAGAAACAGCTTTCTCTATTACTCCGATGATATAGTTTGCATTTAGAATTGCACGGAATGCAAACGGACTCGGTCGGCTGTATGCCTACTATTACAGCAAATTTCGGAAATTTCAATGCGTTATCGATACGGGGAGGCAAACATAGCTCCAAAAAGTCATCTCCCATTGACTTGTAGAAATCACTGGTGGTGCAACTCGACCGAAATTCGTCGTTGAAACTCAAATCGGCAAAACTACTCATTATCGAATAATCGGCAATAAACTAAACGCGGGGAGGTGGTGAGGGAAAAAAAATGAAATATCGTAACCAGAAAAAAACCACAGCAATTATTCCAATACGCAATTCGTCGCAACACTGCAGTAAACAATTCCAACTGGAAACTAGTCGATTTGCATAAAATTGCATTGAAATGAACAGAAATCATGTCACAGATCGAGCATTTGCATATTCGTTCGTAACACCACTACGAATTTCCCGCCGATATTACTCTCGCATGACGTCACAAAAAGGCTCCCTCTACCGTCGCAAATTTACACACGACCGTCGCCGTTTCGAGGTTACAGGATACTTGGCAACGTCGAACTCGGGGTTGAAACCGAACGGGGAAAAATTCTCAACGGCATCGACGTCACGACTCTAGGGAAAAAATTTTTCCTCGTTGCAGTCGCCAAGATAGGGAAGAATTCCCACCGCCGCCATCTCGGAATTTAAGGTAACATTAACCAAATACATATACATGAATATACGTTCTACCCCATTTTTTGTTGACACAAAAATGTATTAATTGTTTTCCACAATGAAGAAACTGATTAAAATTTGATTCTGCTGAAGATTATTTGCGATAAGTTTCGAAAAGTTTGAGTTTCAAAAATGTGTCAGAAATGGAACTTTTTTATGAAAAGAGAATGTGAAAATAAGCTAGAAATCAACACCAAGCTGAGGTTTTAAAAAAACCGTTTGCAATTTCAAATAAATTGGTCACAATTTGACTTATGAACACCATAAGTACCTTGTTTTTGCGTTATTGAGTTAAAGTAGCATATTTTTTGTGAAACGATTTCATTTAACCATTCCATGAAAGGTTGGTTTAAAGAGGATTCTTGAAAAGTTTTTAATTAATAAATTATTACAGGCTTCACGAACGCCATACTTTCACTGAAGAGTTCAAACACCTGTGTTGCTTTCGCCAGACATGTGTTGAACTTCTTGATTAATTGTAGTTTCTCTTCTTCAATAATCTGCCAGGTTTTAAGTCCAGTTTCCTTGCATTCAGTGTTCTGTAGCCGAAATCGAATCTTCGAACAGGCAATCTCAAACTGCTTAGCAGCTGCTTGTACAAGCAGGTCATGCGAAACTGAATTCAGAGCCTGTTCCAGACTTTTGCTTTTAATTTTTTTGGCGTTTTGGTACCAATAAAACAAATACGCTTACTTCTATAACACGTAATTATGAAGTGATAAATAATTAAAGTGTAAAGAAAATTCAAAATTAGACTAACGACAATAGAAGGTTGCAGGAACAAGATAAGCAGACGAATTATATTAAACTACTTGTGCATATAGAAAGAACTTTGGTAAAAATTTTATAAAACTAAGCTATATAATAAAATGCTGTAACATTGGTATTGCAATATTATAAATCAAAAATTACACTGTTCTTCTCTTCTCGTCTACACATTTCTAAATCGATTTTCTGAGAAATTGCGCCAAAAATTTCGCTAATTAGCATAATTTTATTTTCTTTCCTCCACCTACAAATGATTGCTTCACTTAATTCGCTTGCTCAATGATCATTACTTGTATTCAGGATTGTAAGTTATATTGTTTAATAACACCTACCTATATATATTTAGATAAACATTACTAAATTCAAATTTTAAACTATAAAGACAAAACACAAAGACAATCGTAAAGGCTAAAATATAAAAGCAACAACAAAGACAACTGGTTAATTAATAGGAAAACTAAAAGAAAAAAACATTGCAGCCAGTTTTCATTAAACCTGACGAATAAAACAACTAAAATTAGAATATTTCAATATTCTAAAACCGAAGACAAATGTCAGATAACACACATGCTTAATTGAATAGAAAATTATGGAATTTACAAATTCTAGAATACGTTAGAGCGAAACCATCATGTAGAACAGCTGTATTGCACGAGTAATAACTGCTAATGTTAAAGGTTTAAGTTGCCTTCTTGTAGTTGAATTCAAAATTCTGTTCACAGTTTTGTTTCTTATTTGAAATTCTTTTTAGTTTTAAGAAGCCGGAAAAAATGGAATGCAGTGTACTTGCCATCTGAAATATAAAACAAAATCGTTATCAAATCCGTTTAGAAAAAAGTTATCAAAGAAAATATTAAAGGCAAAAGCAACCTTGAAAACAATTGTCTTATCTACAACTAAAAATCCGCCTATTGTAATAGACAGGGAGACTTTTCCAAATCTTTTCATAAAATCCAAAATCTGAAAGTACGAATAGAAAATATAAAGAAATTATTTATTAAATAATCATAAAAACACATACCTTTAGTTTTCTTTTCAGTCCAATATCGCATCCCGCAAATCGTCTGACGTCTTGAAACGTGTTTTTCATCTGCAGCAGAGAAAAACAGTATAAAAATAAAATAATTTTAAAAAAACGTGTCACTCGTGTATATAAAATGTAATTACCGTAAATGCAAGCGAGCACAGCAGACATCCAGTTATTATGCAAATACACGTGAATATTACCACGAGTAAAAATCTTAAAAATTTAATGTAATAATAAGATTCCAAAAATAAAAATGCGTAGTAGAAATAACTTGTGCACCAAAGAATAGCGAAATAGATAATTACACATACTAAATTGTACTCGGTATTGAGTTGTTGCACGAAAAGCCAAAGCTCTTTGTGATGCAACATTAAATCGTTTATCTTTTCCTGTAAATCTGAACCGATTCTATTAATTAAAAACAGTTCTCGAGATAATTGTTCAAACTCTTGCTGAGTGGTGACGATTATCAAAGCCAGTATTAATAAAGTAAAACCGACTCCTCCTATTAAATAACTTAAAGCTACGCAAATTTGGATACTACAGAAAAGAGCTTCCCCATGAAATTTTTGTTTTTTTTCTATGTAAGGATAAATATCAAAAATCACAAGTATTACATGTAAGATAATATCTATTATTATAATTATAGATACGATCAGGACAATTTTTCTCAATAAGTTGTAATTATTCTTAATTTCGCTACGGAAATTCTCGTTCTTTAATGCGTGTATCAAAACCAGTTTGGTTCTTCTCATGTATCTGAAAACAATACAATAAAAGATAAATAGAAAATAATGTAACAATTTGAACAACGTGGAATCAGTTTTGAATACATCAAATTCCCCGTTGCAAATTGCATATTCATCCAAACCCGGTATTGTTTGCCAACTGAGAAGAATTGCACGTTCCCATAAAGAAAATTCGACTATTCGAACGTATATATCCTTGAATTTTGAATTTTTACATATTGTAATTCTGTTTTGGCAATTGCAAGATTCGAACGGATCTATCCCAAATATGAGGGCAGTCGTCCAACAAGGACTAAGGAAACAGCTCATACATGTTCCTTCTTGTAAATTCGGGTTCATGTTTTATTTGAATCCACAACTTGACGAAGCAAAATGATGCTCTGATTAGAAACGCTTGTTATATAATGCCATTAACTCTAAAAATACTACGATTCCATTATTGATAATGGATGATATAAAAGTTTAATTTTATGAGCTAATTTCTCTGAATAGAAAGAAAAATTAATTAGCTAAGTGCAGACTTTATTGATTGGTTAATTGATTAAAAGGTGGAGCGGTGTAATGACACGAACATGATATTATAATTCTGAAAGTGTTAGTATATCTCAGTTACTGTAATAAGTTAAAAGTTTAAATTGTTGAAATAATGAGATGAAATGTTAATTTTTAACACAGTTACATAAAAAGAAAAATTTCGTAAATAATTTATTTATGTAGATTTTCTTTTTTTTAAGTCTGTTAAAAAATTAACAAGTCATTTCATTATTTCAACAATTTAAATTTTAATGGGTAAAATTCTTAATAAATGATTTACAAATAACTGATAATGTTGACTATATATGCTAATATATGCATTACCCATTAATAATGTAAACATTAATAAAAAGTGACATGTTGAATTTATATGACAATAACATGATCGCTTTCATTCCAAATGTTGTCAGTGCAGAAAAATAAGACAGACATTTATTTTCAAAAAAATTTTAAGAAAAAGTGATTTTGAAATGTCTGTGTTGATCCAGTAGAAATGAAAGGAAATTACAGCATGAGAAAATGATGCAGCGCTTTGGAGAATTGTTGTATTTTTATTTGTGTGGGTGATCTTCCGGTCTGAAAACAAATGTGGCTGTGACTAAACGTCATCCAGAATTTAAATTTTACTCAAAGGCTGCAAGGTTTGTCAGTAAATCTGTTGACAACGATAAGGGTTTTTATTGGTGAGTAATTACGCTTTTTTTTTCATAAGTAAGGTAATGTGGGGCAGGTGAGCATGACTTTACTATAATTATGTAGTCAAAATTTTCATTCCATTCGAAAATCTTATCAAGATAAATTTACAAATCATTCTAGATTAAACGGGAGTCATTCACACAACGTTGTATTCAACGAAATTAATATAAAAGCGATTCTTCTGACGCAGTGAATACCACAAGGTCTCTGCGATTTTGTTCCTTATACGGAGCAAGGGTGTTATCACCATTCGAGATAAGGTCATAAACACTGAAAACTTCAGAAAACACATCCTGAAAAATATAGTACATTACTCACAAATGACTATCAGAAAATGTCACATTCTGTCAAAAACAATGCAACATATAACCACCGGTTGCAAGCTCACATAGGCATAATAAGGGCTGGCCTGTTATAGGCGAACTAGGCAATGGCCTAGGGCGCTTGAATTCGGGGGTGGCGGCTTGGCGAATGTGCATGCATAAAATACAATAAATAATGGAAAATAAATGTTTTTTGATTACAATTCTTTACTATGCTGTTTTATTACGTATTTGAATAAAAATTAGATACTCTATTTTAAATTGGTGTTTTATATTGTTTGAATTTTTTTTAAAATGAGACGATGTCAAAGTCATTTGCCTAGGGCGCTGAGTTTGCCCGGGCCGGCACTGGGCATAATCAAGTATCTAATATAATACACCACGAGCTTTTGCACAGAAGCATAGATTATTAAACATACAAATATACATAGGCAGCCTTAGAAAATAATGCCTACAAAATATAATACGGCAGAGAAATAATCACAGATAAAACAATTCATCGCCATACATACCGACTTCACTCTCATCGACAAATGCAGTAAGATCGCTTATATAATAGACATCTCTGTTCTAAATATTCATAACATAAAAAATGCTCATTCTGAAATAATCAACAAGCACAGTACACTCCATTCGCTCAAGAAATTAGACAGCTGTGGAAGATGAATAATGTATTTATTTCATTTGTTGTCATCTCTACCAGTGTTATACCACATACAATGCACTAAAGAGTAGAAACATTAAACTTTAATAAAAACATATACACGGCACTACGGAAAGCCGCAATAATTTTGATTTCTATTTCGATTAATATCTATGGTTAGGGTAAAGATTTAGAAATTTGGCACGGTGCCTTGTGTATGAGGGGTATTGATGTTTTAAATTTTGGTGGATGTTGGTCAAGAGGGTGAGTAGTTAAAGGAGTTTTATACGTCAGATTTCAAAATCTGAAGACTTCATAAAGACTTTAGATTTTCTTCTGTTTTTTTTATTATAATGGTGTTTCGCATCAAATATAAAAAGTTTCATCGAGACTGGTTAAGTATAAATACATAGCAAAATCGAAGGGCTTCCCAGAATTAAGAAACCAAATGAAACATATGAGAAATGTGTCTGCACTGCCTATGATAAATACATTGAATTAAATGTTTTTTTCGTCGTTTTTACGTTATTGTGAAATCGCAGACCTTAATTAATTAATAAATTGATATTTTTTAAAAATATTTTCAAAAGAAATAATCTTTGTTAAAGTTGAACAAATTCTTATCTACAAAGAAAGTTTCCGACACGAACTTCCTTGATGATGTAATAGGAGAACTTTGTAAGTATATTCACAGTACGTTTGTTAAGGATAAACATACGATGTTAGAAAAATTAAATTGATCAGCATTTGTCATAGATCTTAGTGAATCTATATATAGAATATAAAATAATATAGAAATAGAGAAAATCTTAATTTTGTAAAATGAAAGTATTATGTTAGGCTTCACTTCAACGGAAATCAACTTCCTCTTTTGACAGAAGTGAAGATGATTCATAAAATAAGTCTTGGCCTTCTGCATGCAGCTAGGCCCTATAAAAGGAACCCGCCTCAGCGCCAAGATGCGCAGTTCCTGGGAGATCAAGTTGACACCAGAATGGGCCATACTAGTTAGGCGCAGTCCTAAGGAGGATCCAAGCCATACTCATCGACTTAGGCAGAGTTCTGCACCATACAGTGATCAGGCAAAATAAGAAAGCCATGCAAGTTATAGTTATTGAACATTATCAGTATGTTTATTTGTGATCGTGAAGATACCAGTCCTACGAATACAACCAGCTATAGGAAGCTGATGAGGTATTATTCGTTTAGATCTCTGTAAACTCTCTCTCCGCGCATCAGTTTTGGTAGAGCGCAAAATAGGTTATTTTTAGATCTGTATTCCTAGTGTATTTCCATACAATTTGATATCATGTTTATTGGAATTTAGTTGTTTGGTTTTATTATGTATATTCTGTAATTATCTTAGATTTAGTCTAAATAAATATGATCTTTGCTTAATTAAATATTGGACTTAGATTTATTTCGATATCGCTCACGCGGGTCGATTATTACGCGTGAGTAGTATAAGGGAGAGAGACTCTGAAATAATTTGTTAAACTTTTAAGACTTTATAA